>NC_066573.1:10339942-10417442 GCF_024679095.1 Eriocheir sinensis | reverse complement strand
ACTGCACGAGTAGGCAAAACCCTTGGTACTTAAGGTCTGCTGGGCCAAAACCAACACTTAACACTAAATAGTAACTTGAAGGGAGTAAAGTGACACCTTTGGTTTTAAAATCCCAAGTAGAATCATTGGCCATTGCTAGAGTGACTTTTTGTCTAATCAGCAATTAATTACTCTGAGACTGAATTGAAACATATCTGCATAGTTCATGAACACAAATTCTGGCTGTACAGGCATGTAGCACACTACCCAGAAGTTGATCCTGTTCACAAGATTATTTCTGTAAGAGAGAATCCTAAGTGGAGGAGGCCATAGGGATCCTCCACAAAGCTCATGGCTTGAGCAAGTTGATGGTTCCTGCCACAAAGTATCTTATGATGGAAAGGAGACCTGCATGGAGACTTACTCAGCAGGATCCCCACGTATGTCTTAGGGTGAACAAGACCTCCCCCCGTGATGTGTGCCCCAATTGATAAATCCACTGAACCCCAGGCTATAAGTGCACATTGCTAGACTGCAATCACCCCCCAAAAAAATCTTTTAAAATGGTCAGAAATGCCTTAAAAACATGAAAAATAGTATGAAAAACCTTTCTGTTTATGTAAAATTCATCAGAAAATGCCTCAACAGCATCTGAAAGTCCCCTGCCAGGTCTGGTGTTTCAAACTTTGCGTACCTGGGCTGTCAGTGGTGGGCCGCCGGCCATTGCCACATCATTGTGGTGGCATGTCTGGCCAAAGATGCGATGAGATGACCAACGACTGCTGGACATGTGTATGTGTTCACAGAAACATGATAACTGAGGGCAATGACCTGTGCAGGTGAGGTGTGGGTCTAACAAGTTCCCCACTTGGGATATTGTTCCCACATACTGCCTACATGTCCACTCTAAGAATCAGCCTCCTAGGCCACTCCATTAGGGCGCCACAACACTCGATAGTAGGTGACACATCAGGTGCGTCGCTGGGGTCCAGCAGGTTAATTGACTTATAGGGTGAATTGATACAATTCTCTCAATCTTTCACATGTGGCTGTCAGATAGGCAAGTTAAGGGCTGCAGTCTCTCATGTGAGACTTTTAGATCGGCAAGTTTAGGCACACAAAGATGTCTCACGCAATCTTTTAGGTGAAGTTGTTCCTGTCGGCGCTCAGAGAGGGCGGCATGGAGCTGAAGGAGCCGCGGTTCATCCACGAGCGTGCCGTCACTTTATTGAGTGAACGCAGGGAGGTGCTGCCCTGGAATGTGCAGGAGGAGGAGGTGGTCCCTAAGCAGACTTCTCCATCTACTTCTTCCTCTTCTTCATGATAACTCATGACACTGTTTTCCTTTGTATATATGCTGAAATATATGTCTAGATCCAGGTTTTGTTTGTTTACTCCAGTGAAATAGCTATACTCCCAGTGATTGACACTGACTGAAACCTAATAACTACCTGCCTCTCCATCTAGGCTAAGGAATGCACCTTGGAGCTCTCTTGGAAGGCCTAGCAGAAGTCTCCATTGGCTACACTCATGCACACCATCCCTTCATATACCACTCTTCTTATTCTCCTGTGGTTTATTCTCTCACGATTCTATTTCTGGGGTTTATGGGACACCTACTATAACTGGTGATAAGCCACTTTACAACTTTACTTTTTTCATTCCACATATTGCTACACTGAATATGTAGTGCCTTTTTCTTTGCTTTCCTAGGCTGAGAAGTGTATTAAAATTCCAGGAGCAAGGCAGTAGCCCAGAGAGTCATATAATTAATGACCTCTTTTGAAACGAAGCAGAATAGAATCCATGTTTAATGTAGTGACCCTCCCAAAGCAAAAGGCCCCAAAAAGTTTACTTGGCTAGCAGGCGGGGGGCAGGCACCTCATTAGCCGAGTGGTAGAGGAGCGGCTCCCCTCTGGCTTGTTTAATCCCCGGCGTCAGAAATGTTTTTTCCCTTTTGTGAATCTGGATCAGTTTCTCATGTGTTTCGTGATCTGCATATATCGTTTGGATGTTTGGGAAAGTGGAATTCAGGAGCATTAGGCTACATGTTGTAGGAATAAGCTAGAATTAAGATTTACTCCATGCAATCTGAGCTAAACTATAGAGTAGCATTGTGAAGGTATAAATATTAATCTAAATAGAACTGACAGTACTTTACAGGGTGCTGCTACAGCGTCTGGTCTGCTCGGCCATTTACACTTTAACGTGCGGCCAACCACCATATTTACAATTCAGTGTGCAATCTACCTCAGCTACAGGAACCTTATGCTGCAGGATGATGGAAAAACAAGTTAATTATTGCTGAATAATGATTTTGAGAACAGCGAAGTACAGGCCAGAATTCCCCACCTACCACGCTTTAGTTTTTCTTGCATGGCACCACCACATCACTGACAAGGTCTGCTTCTTGTGGTGTGTCCAGATTATTTTCTCATAAAAATGCAACTGCTGACCCACTGTCAAAATGACATGTTTGTAGAAATCTTTTCACAGCATTGCAGGGAGCAGAATGAATTATACTGATGTTGTCAGCTTCAGGTGACAAGACGACATAAGCTGAGGTCTCTGGAGACAGGTCGGGTCATTACATAGCCTTAGACCATGGTGACTGTGGTCCGGTAAATACTCAACTCACTCAGGTAACAATAGTACAACATCAGATGAGGTCTTCAGGTTGTTGCATAGCTTAGACTACAGTGACTGTGGTCAGGTCATTACTCAGCTCAGGAGCACCCAGGTAACAATACATATACATTATATGAAGGCTCGGGACACATTATTACAGGTCATTATGCAGCTAAACTACAGATACTGGGATAGTAGACTACAAATACTGCGGTAGGCCGCACGCCAAAGTAGCACCCTTTCGTTTATCGGTAAACTTGGTAAACTATTTCTTGGTGTAGTGCAGCGATTTGCCTGATGGGCGAGCCTTCCTTAACCCAGGCAGCCAGTGGGGTATCTCTTTGGCTGACTGGCAAAGGAGTGGGTCTCCCGTCTCGCTGGTCGCGGTTCGATCCTCGGCGCCGGCAAATCTTATTACCTTGTCTGCATTAATTTCTCGTGTGTTTCGTTACACGCTATGGTTGTGTTGGAGCGTAATAAAGAGAAAATTCTGGCATTTCATTGGGGGTTTCCGTGGCCCAGTGGTTAGCGTCTCCGCCTCATGTGCCGGCGAGATGCTGGAGCGTATGGGTTCGAGTCCTAACCGCTGCCTTTGGGAGTGGAAAGGTTGGGCTCTTTCCGTCACCCCAGCCGGGCCCCATTGTTAGGCCTCCACGTGAAAGACTGCTGGGCATCTCTCTACAGTCTGGGTGGTGCTCGGTATGCACCGCCTTCCTCCCTTGGGTTATATTCCCAACGAAATACCCGCCCCCTCCCCCCAACTATTTCTATCCCACAAGTTATCAATAAAATCAAGTTTTTCGTTGCATGGCGGTACTACATATATGGGATTCATTTTGTGTAACTGCCTTTGTTAGACTGAATACATCCCGCGGCAATGGCAGCTTAGGGAGAAGGATCGAGGATTTACATAGATTTACATAGAAAATCAGACCACACAGACCCCATGGTCCAGACTTGGTGGTCTGTCCTTAAACCTAAGTGATTTTACATTAATCAGAAGACTCCAAAACGTTGCATTTCTACTCTAGTTGATATTAAGTTGAAGGAAGGAGCAGTCAGGGATGACCAATTAAGGCATTGACATTCGACAATCTCATCTACGGCAAAAGTCCGCTGTAAGTTGCCTTGTGTTTCCTAAGAAGTGGTATTGAATAAACAAACAAAGTATGAAATAAGGTCAATAAAAGGATTTAATTATTTAATATAAATCCGCCTCGTCAACAGCGCCATGTTTACTGTGGCGGTGTTACGAGAAATACCTCCCCGCGGAAATAAGTCACTCTGATACAGGAAAATTTATTAATTCTCTTATTATGTTCTCCTTTGTCCACCTGTGCTCTTCATAATGGTTGATATTCCCGATATGATAACAACTCACCAAATCAATGGACCAGATAGGCAGGAACTGAGTAACCATCAACGTGGGATAATTCCTTATAAAATCTGCCCTATGCGCTTGTTATTAAGCCTTCTCTTAATTAAAAGTATTTCTCTGATGTTTGTGCCGTGTATTGGAGCCGGAAAAGGACAAGTAAACGATAGCGGTGAGTGAAATATAGAATAAGTAATCTAGTTGAACCTCTCCCTGCGAGCTATTTTACGGCTGCGAGCTGATTCTTACTACAGCCGCGCAACATTGCTAGATTGTCGTACTCTGCCTCTTATGTTTGCCGATTTCCGACCCAAACACTGCTTTCATCACCCAAATAACTGCATTCATACATGTCTGTCGTTTAAATGGTTAATTATTGGTGCTTCTTGGCAACAGTTATGGGCCAGAAACAGGTAAATACGTGGCTCTGAGTACGATAATCTGGCAATGGTGGTACAGCGGTGCGGCGGCGGCGGCGGGCACTGCGAGGCTGTGGACGACCCGGATACTGTGTGCCACGCTGACCACTGGAGGGACACGGGCTGACGAGGCACTAGCGGGGACCCAGCACACCCACCATGGCGCCGGCAAGGTCCAGGAAGAGAGGTGACACACGCCTCTTGTCCGTACCTGGGGGTGAGAGGAAGGCGGAGGGGTGGCGGAGAGCGGCGCGGTGTGGACGATCTATTTAACTTGTCTTACTTGTTGGAAGTTCTACGGCCAGCTTGAAAGTCCACCGCCTCCACATTTTACTTGTATTTTTTCACTGTAGTAGGTCAATTATACAGTTTGATGGTGCACCCCGTGGCATGGGTTGGGTGGAATAGGAAGCTCGTCCGGTATGTTTTTAGGAAGGTATGGAGCCTCCTTTTGAATGTATCTATAGTGCATTTTGTCATGTCCCTGATTTCTCTTGGCAGGCAGTTGAAAAGCCAGGGACCAAAGTTGATGAAATGTTCGGCCTCATCAGTTTTTATCCCGTTGTCTCACCCAAGAGAGAGTTTTTCTGCAACTCTCTCTTGATGGCCTCCTCTCCATGTGGGGATGGGCAGGGTACAAATTTTTCTAGTATCTTCCATGTGTATATGAAACAGTATCTCTTGCCTTCTTTTAAGACCATTAGTATTGATAAAGCTGTTTGTGAGATCTTTATACAGGTGAGGTATTCCTATGCGGGAAAAGTTTACCAAAAGAAACACTGCTCTAAATGCTCTTTAAAGTACTATGGATAAATTAGTGGCAGATAAACATGTATCTCTTGCCTTCTTTTAAGACCATTAGTATTGATAAAGCTGTTTGTGAGATCTT
This sequence comes from Eriocheir sinensis, assembly GCF_024679095.1. Classification (NCBI taxonomy): domain Eukaryota; kingdom Metazoa; phylum Arthropoda; class Malacostraca; order Decapoda; family Varunidae; genus Eriocheir; species Eriocheir sinensis. The sequence continues at coordinate 10,412,152 of NC_066573.1, read as the reverse complement.
TATACAGGTGAGGTATTCCTATGCGGGAAAAGCTTACCAAAAGAAACACTGCTCTAAATGCTCTTTAAAGTACTATAGATAAATTAGTGGCAGATAAACATGTAATTAAAAAAAACAGGGATTGGTGGTGTAATAACCTTGCAAACTCTCAAAGTTGGTTTCTGTTTCCACCTATGTTTAAAAGTGTTAGTAATTATGAAATAGATCTACTGCATCAATGAGTGTATGGTCATCAAAAACTGTCATACTAGATAATATGTGGTTTTAAGGTAGTGGCTAAGGTGGTAGGCATAAGCTCTCACCCAGGTATCCACCATATTGATGCGAAGTGAAATGACGGTTCAGCGGCTTCACCTCGCTCCCTTGGATTAGCGCGCCATGCCACCTCCACCCTTTCTACCTTCATGGTCAGCCCATCTTCAGCACGGGACACAGGGATGGTTGGTGTGATGTGTGTGACAAAGAACCAGGTGGAGAGAGGAAGCATGAGCATTTGCCAAAACAGTGTGGAATTCACTAGCATGAGTTAGACAGAAGTGGAGAACTTTGGGAAAGGTCTTTGTTCTGCAGTGGACTAATAATAATGGATGATAATAATGATGCTTTAGATGGAAAGTAAAGGGCATAGGCCTATTGACATCATGCCAGAAAATTTAAGTCTTCCTGAGGTGATTCTCAGGTAATGTCAGGAAATTTAGGTGTGTTTTATAACAGCCAATAGAATTTGTTTTTTGTCTTTATTAGGTACATTTCTGTTGAGTTTTAACTCTGCTTCCTAGTTATCTACACTTGAAAATCAATTCAGGTTAGTATTGGTATTTTTTTTCCTGAAATAATACATTGTTTTACAACCCCTACCTTTTATTTACTGCAGGAAGAACCAGTGCAAGTAAGAAGGGCAAGTCAAAGGATGAAATCAAAGCAGAGATTACAGAGCAAGAACCAGAAAATACACCATCCAGTCAAAGTGACGACCAAGAAGATGAAGAAATTAGTGTGAAAACTAAGGGCAAAGGGAAGAAGCCAACCAAACGAGGAAAGGTGAAAGAAGAGATTGCAGAACAAGAACCAGAAAAAACACCATCCAGTCAAAGTGACGACCAAGAAGATGAAGAAATTAGTGTGAAAACTAAGGGCAAAGGGAAGAAGCCAACCAAAAGAGGAAAGGTGAAAGCAGAGATTACAGAACAAGAACCAGAAAAAACACCATCCAGTCAAAGTGACGACCAAGAAGATGAAGAAATTAGTGTGAAAACTAAGGGCAAAGGGAAGAAGCCAACCAAACGAGGAAAGGTGAAAGAAGAGACGACTGACAGTGATGAAGCGCAAGATGAAGAGCCTAAGAGGAAGAGGACAAAGAGGGCACCTGCCAAGCCTAAGGGTAGCCAGAGGGCAGCAAGAGGAAAAAAGTCAATGAAGGAGAGCTCTACAGAACCAAGTGAAGATGAAGAAATAGAAGTCAAGCAAGTGAAGAAAAAAGTTGCGAGTCCCAGGAAGAAAAATAAGAAAGGAGAGGTAGGCACTGATTTCCGTCTTCAGCAGTTAAGATTAGTATCAGGACATAGGTGGGTATCAGTATTAAAAGTTTCTAATGCAGTTCTTAAAATTCAGGAGGTAAATATAAGGTTGCATTGAGGACAAAGGTTAAGTAGTGTTAGGATTCAAAATCACTCAAAGAATTTCCCTTTCCATTTTTGCGATTGTCTTTACATCATTATTATAGATATCTACAGTTTGAAAGTGAAGATTTGTTTCTGTATGATTATTTTTTCACCATTTCAAATATCCTCTTTACTAACATGTGAACTTATGGTCCCAGGATACACCTGTTCCTCGCCCCATCAAGTATGAGAGCCTTGGGGACGGGCCGCCTCCTGTGCCCTCCACTGGACGCAAGTACATGGGCTCCCACGTCTCAGCTGCTGGTGGGTTCACACTTCTGTCTTTTCGTGAACCTTGGGAGTTTTGTGTTGGGATCTTTGCTACAAGAAAAGTTTTATATATATGATATGATTTCTAACACTTAACCCTATCAATTATCAGGTGGAATATGGAATGCTTTTGAAAATGCTGAGGAGTGCAGTTCAAAGTCTTTTGCCATTTTCCTCCGCAACCAACGGCAGTGGAACGCTAAGCCCCTGGACGAGGAGACAGTTGAGAAGTGGAAGGAGATTGGAAAGGTGAGGTGCATTGTGCCTCCTGCATCCTTCAAACTTCTTCAGCATCTCCCTTTCCCTTATCCATCTATCTATATCCACAACTCCCTGCTCCTGCCCGGGAACTTCCTTCAAGGAGTTCGTTTTGGCAGAAGTGTCTCAATTTTTCCCTGTTGTGGCACTCTCAGCACATTCAGTCCCTTGCCTACCAACTCTCTCCAATACTCATCCACTCATTTATCCATTTCACTGGTGCTCTCCCCCGACACATTCCTCAGTCCTGCCCTCATACACTGTCCATAACTCATCTCTCTTCCTCATCTTTTACTGTCTCTAGCACATTTCTTTGTACTCTTTTCTTTTAGGTCTTCCTTTTGTCTTCAACTGCCTCTTTTATCTGATTTGTCCACTATGTATCCCTTTCTTTCCTCTTCCACACACCAACTCCTTTCTCAGATGCCCTAACAACTGAACTCAAAGACAGACCTCGCCTTACTCCAGTACTGTATCCTGTCTCTACTCCTGCTCTTCCAAGTAATTCTTCCTCCGCTCTTCTGTAAATCTGCCTGTAGCCACTGTCTCACCATACATGTACCTCTTAGATAACTTTGCTGATTCCCACAGGACTTTCCTCCACACCTGATCCTGCCTCATGGGTCCTACCTGATGAACCTGGGCTCCCCCGTACCCGAGACGCTGGAGAAGAGTCGTGCCATGCTGGTGGACGAGCTGCAGCGTTGCCAGCGTCTTGGCATCCCGCACTACAACTTCCACCCAGGTATCGCTCCACCTCAAAATTAAAAGTTCAAACCCACCCACTTGCATCCACAACACACCTCCTTTTTCACATCCTTTTTACTTTGCTTTTTTTTTTTTATATCCGGTTGTGACAGATTCTATGGTTCTTTTTTTTGTGAGTGTGATGGACGTACTGCTCAACAAACTTTTCTTCCATCCCGTCCAGGTTCCACCACAGGCAAGATCAGCCGCGAGGAGTGCTGCAAGCTGATTGCCGAGAGCATCAACCTGGCCCACAGTCAGACCAAGGGTGTGATTTGTGTGCTGGAGAACATGAGCTGCCAAGTGAGTGATGTTTTATTGCAGTACTCTTGTCTTTTTATTCATTTTATTTTGTACTTAGTTATTTATTTTTTCTTTTGTGTTTATGTACGGTGCCATCTTTGGTTGCATGGCTTTTCAACTGATAAAGTGTTGTTGGCAGGAAATGAGAGGATGCTGCAGAGAATTATGTATGAATTTGATAGGGAAGTGTAAGAGGAGAAAGCTGAATGTTGGCAAGAGTAAGGTTATGGTACTTAAGAGAGTGCGAGAGCAGAATATTGAGTTAGCAAAGCCACACAGATTTAAGGCTGAGAAAACAGTGAGTGAGAGAGTGTAAGATCTAGTTGGGGGAAGAGAGGATGTAGGAAGTGATGGAGTTTAAGTACTTAAGGACAGTTCTGTATAAGTGGTTAAGCCCAGACAGATAATAGTGCATTGTAGATTTATGAAAGGAAGAGGTGTGTACATGGGGGTAGTGAAGGACAGAAGAAACAGTACTATCCTCTCCACTCTGTCATATGCATTAGAGATACAGTTATGTAATGTAGCATGGTACTCACAGATACATGCAGTTTAAAGGAGCTATATATGAGAGGGAGAAAGTAATGAAAGAATGGATGAGAAGCTTGGTATGGCTGTAGAGAAAGTTGTAAAAGAATGGATGAGAAGCTTGGTATGGGTGTGACAACAAAGGGAGGTGATTGTGGAGTGGTTGAATACATGAAGCCTGAAGTTCCGATGTGTTTAGACATGAGAATGAATGAAGATGACTTTGTGAAGAGAATATATGAAGCCAGGATCAAGGGAGAGGGTGTCAGAGGAATGAGATGGATCAATAAGATTCATGAGTATTAGGGAGAGAGTTGACAGGTGAGGGATTAAGTGTACTGAGAGGGTGTGCCAGAAAAAGGAAAGTTAGAAATGCCTCTGCCTTGGCTACCCCTTGAGGGAACACGGTTTCAGATATATAGATAGATAGGAAGAGCCTTGTAATGTTATGTTTGTCTTTGTCACTGCCAGGGCTTCACCATTGGGGGCGACCTTCATGAGCTGAGGCTGATCATTGAGCACGTGAAGGATAAGTCTCGCGTGGGCGTCTGCCTGGACACCTGCCACTCACACGCTGCAGGTGGGTTGGGGTGGAGGAGAGCAGGGCCTGGCTTGAAATCGGACAGTCAGAGATTATGATGTTTCCCAGAATACTTTTATTACATTGGGCATTGGAGGCAGCAAGGAATGGGGTCCAAGTAAGTTTGATTACGGAAAACCAGCCAGTGTAGACCATCACATGACCATCAGCTGGACACTAGAATGGGGCTTGTGTTGTGAAAGCAAGTTATGATTTTTAAACAGTGCTTGAATAGGCCCTGACCTGACTAAATGATCAAACATTAATTATATGGAAGGTTGCAGTATTTTCAATGAGGCAGGGATCAATACATGTGTCTGTGTTTTGTTGCATATTAAAAGTTGTCTGATGTTCATCTTGTGTTGCTGGAGGGTAATGTTGGGGAGCAGGCATCTCCTGGTTGGGTTGGTTTTCCTCAGAGCACTTGCCAAAGTTTTTTTATTTTCCACCTTGCTTGTTGAAAACCGTCATTGATGAAATATAATGGAAGAATTCTCATAATTAGTTGTCTGTAATTCTGTGAAATGATTTGTGCTGTGAATATTTTTTATGTACTGTATATATTAAGTCTGAAATATGTGTTGCGTTACTTGTTTCCTTCAAAGTGTTGTATGCCTGCAGGGTATGATCTCTCCACGGAGGAAGGGTTTGAAGAGTTGCTGGAAGATTTTGAGAAGATCATTGGATGGCAGTTTCTTCGAGGACTTCATATCAATGACTCCAAAGGTGTGCATGTCTGCTTTCATTTCTTGTTCTCCAAGTATTTCAGTGAACTAGTGAACTAATACCGACCCCACTTGATTTGTTATCCCCAAAATTCAGCATATTGCAACCTGGGCTGATCTAAGGGCCATCCATGCTAAGGAGCTGTACTGGTAAATTGCTCAGCATCCTCACACTCATAAGAGACATTAATTGTAACTTGAGCATGGTGAATGAGGTCATGATTAAATTGCTGCCTTGGGGCCCACACTGGCAGGACTGTCCATCATTGTGACACAACAGTTTATCAAAACACTTGGCCCACACACTTAATAGTGCTTGACTAACAAGCAAGCCTCTTCAATTTCTCCCTGATGTCTAGCTCTCCCTCCATTACAACTTTGCCAGGCGAAGTTGGCGACCACCTGGACCGCCACGAGAACATTGGCAAGGGAAGCATTGGTGTGGAGGGCTTCTTCCGGGTGATGAACTGCGAGCACTTCAACGACCTGCCCCTCATCCTGGAGACCCCCTGGACCAGCAATGCAGGTTATGCCAACGAGGTCAAGGCGCTGACGTCATTGATTTTAATTGAGAAATAGTCGTTTGCATCAACATTGTCTCCTGAAGCTGATGGAGGAAAGGCATGACCTGAGGCAAGTAAGGCTGACTTGTAGGTAACAGAAGGACAGTAGTTTGTGTTGTTGTGAGGCAGGTTATTGGCAGTGAAATCAATTAACTGTTTCTGTTGACAATAAAATTGGATGGATGAAGGAATCTTAGTAGTGCTGCAATACTCACAGGGATGTGTGTAGTTCATGTTAGATAAGTGAGATGTATGGAGTTCTGTGTTTCATATTGGAGAAATCTGTGTAATTTAAAGACAGAAATAGATAGGCCTTGAAATTTGTCAAACCAGTTACAGTGGCATAAGTGCCATATATGTGGCTGCCAAGCTTAAAGTAAGGGAACACTCACTGGCAGCGATTAGTAATTTTAAAAGGTACCTGGAGATGTATCAGGTTACTCATGCCAAAGCTAAAATAAAAATTGAAGAATTCATGTTTTTGTCATCTTTTTGTACTTTATTTTTACTAAATAAATAAATCTTCACTCGCAACACAAAAAGGATCGGTTCATCACAGTAGAATGCTTTGAGTTGGCAGTGACATTCACCATTTTTCCAGCCCATTGTTTCTTCCCTCCTCGAAGGAGGTGAAGGTGTGGGCTAGTGGGGGCAGATGCGGGAGGAGTGGGTGGATTCATCCAGAGAAAGATGGACGATGTGTGAGCCAACTTGAGCTTGTCGGAAGAGGAGGCGGCACTTGTACATCCCCGTCAAGTTGGACCTGAAGTGCCGGAACACAAGGTAGGAATGAGGGAGCTGGTAGTCTCTGCCCATCTGGAATATTGCTTCATCTGCCTTAGCTTCTTTGGGCATCTCCCACCTGCAGGAGGAAGGAAATGAGAAATGTAGTGCGCTTCCTATGCTTTTTACGCTCATGGTCTTTTGTGCAGCCTTCACCAGCTTGTTTCAGCAAGAAAGATGATTGCCATATTGTGTTGACCAATAGCTTATGATATATGGTGCTTCTCCGTCGGAGGTTACATGTGATGAGAAGATGGCGGCCTTGGCTGCCTTGTACTCACTCCACATAGTAGTCCCAGTAGTGTATGTCGTTGGTGAGGTTGTCGAAGACTGCAGACGCGTTGCACAGGATGTAACCACACTCCTGGGAGGGCACCCGAAGTATCCCGTCATTTGCAATCTGCAAGGCATCAGACAGGAAGCCAGACTGATTAAGAGGAAATTACAAGTTGGTCAAGCTTCTCAAATATATTAAGTATGAACAATGATACATTATTATATTTTGCCGATGAAAGAAGCAAGAATGTGGTGTTACGTGTTTAGACCTAACTGCATTCAGAAAACACAAAGCCAGATAAAGAATTGTGAAGGCTCTGTTGTTTAGTATGGTGTGGCAGCCCTAATAGGCTGAGTACTGGTTATGCAAGATGAATGTCTTAAAGATGGCTTCAGCACTGTCACTGTACAGGAAGTAGTAATTTATATTGATTTTTTTTTTAAGAGAAAGCTATGATTGTTAGAGCATGTTTGATGACTGATTTAGTTTGTCTTTGTAGTTGATTTTATTGCTATTTGATGTAGAAATTGTTTTCACAAAAATTAACACCGGGGAAATGAGACATTATTTAAAATCAGTATTCACTGGCTTGTGGGGCCCCTGCGTGTGTGTGTGTGTGTGTGTGTGTGTGTGTTGGAGAGGTCTCAAGGCTGTTGTCATAGTAGCTGCCACTTTAACACACACACACCGGTAGCTTAGTGGTGAAGCTCTGCGCTGGAAGGCAGAGGTTCGAGCCTGGGATTTTTCCACTAACAAGGAGCGGTTACTGTTCCCCCTTGAGCAAGGGGGGCGGAGTGTGTGGTGCGTGAAGGTCCCGGCAGTACCAGAGATCGACTAATGAGCCTTGCTCTAATCGGTAGGGTACTTCTGGCGATGACGAGTCCAGCTCGTGATCAGGCCGTGGATAAATCACTCGCGCACACACACGTATCCCGGCAATTCCATCATTGATCATAATAATAATAATAATAATAATAATAATATACGGTTTATTCAAGTACACGGCAGCCGTCAGGCTGAAAACTTACATTTTATAAATACATTTAAATAAATTTCGCTAACGAGAACAAGTATAAAAAGAAGAGGGGGATGGAAAACGGGGGTCAGACTTGTCTCTGGGAAAGGTAGGGGCGATGGGAGGAGTTGGGTGGGATGGAGTGCAGTGGGGTGGTGAAGGGGCGGATTCTTCCAGATGGCGGTAAGGTCAAGTGCGATGTGCGAGTGTGCATGCACGCGCATTTCTCCTTAAAAAACACACACACACACACATACACACACACACACACACACAGACACACACACTATTGCCGTCATCATAAGAAAAATAAAAACGGAACGGCGATCGAGTCAGTGGTCAGTGGATCGGCGTCCCGCAGCGCAGCACCGGAAAAAAAAAAAAATCTTTCACCTCGAGCCACAGTGCTGCCCACTGGTATGGCTGTTAGAGTGCTTGTTATCGCGACGAAGTGCAGCGGTGCAGCGGGAACCTCATCCAACTGCGTGTGCCTAAACGCGGTGTGTGAGGGGGAGGGAGAATGAACCCATCACAAAACTAAGGCTTGTGGGATAATCTTTTTTGTCATACTCCCCTGTGTTTAGTTTCCGACCTTAATGGCACGGGAGAGCCATCATGTAAACGGTGGTGGAGTGGGTTAGTGGGCTGGGCCCGCATTCATCACGCCATGGACAACGTCGAGTGGAATCCTCACGCTACCACCTGGGATTTTTCAGTCACCGCCGAGTGGCCTAATAAGACTACTACCCACATGCTGTCCTGAAGACCACCCATCAATCCGGACTCGAGAAGAAACCGTTCAAGTGAATCAAGAATGAGTTCCGGGGGGCAGCATGAGCCAAGGATAAATGGCGCCACTATAAAAATTACCTGCGCCAAGAAAAAAATAAAAAAGAGGGCCTCCTGGTCATTGGCCGCGCACGCACCATTTGTCCTCGTGCGGAGAAAACAAAAAAAGTCCCTCTGACTCAGCCGGTAATCGGGCAGCTCTAAAGCGTGGCTAATGGTCGCCCTACTATTGTGTCCATCTTCTCCGTGGTATATTTTTTACTATCTATTTCACTTATTTGTTCTACCAATAGTGTAATGTTCAGCGGCTCTCACCTCCCTTATAAGTTGGATTTGTTATCTTTGTTTTGTCATTAGTAAATTAAATATATTTTTTTATGTAAAAATGCTGAAAGATACCAAAATCACCATTAACCCATTGCAAGGATGGTGACCAGACAAGACCTACGATAAGCAATCCTTTCTTTCTGCTTTACGTCGCCTCAAGGTGCCAGCGGAGATCAACAATGCCACAAGCGTCTGCATCGCTTTGCATTCTCAGGTTCACAACAATGAGCGGAATGACGTGAATGTAAAGTAACTGACGACAGATTTTGTAGGGAGATCAGAGCTAAGGAAACCGTTTTTCGATATCATGCAAGTGATGGAATGACACTTAGATTAAAAGTTCCTTCGCACAGAAATTTGTCGAATATGGAAAACGGCTGAAAATGTTCTCCTCCCTTCTCCTTTGTTGTTTTACTTGCAGCAATAAACTATCAATCAATCAACATTCAAGTTTTTGTTAATTACAGAGGTCCGGTACCAGATTTAGGCATAAGCTGAGCAAGCATGGGCCGCAAGAGGAGATCCAGATTGTGTTTTATAGACCCGTTGTGAACTGTCGAAGAAACAAATGTAGTCACAAGAGTTAGTCTATAAAGGAAGAGTTGAAGCCGTACTACTATTTAATATGTAAAGGGCATTTCAGATTTTGTAAGACCATCTGGTGTAAACTTTTAACAAAACACCTCAAAGATACATGAGTGAGGGCCGCGGCACACCCCACCTCCGCGAGCCAGAGTATACAAGGCACTACGCAGCTGTTGTCCGTTCTTGTCGTGGCAAGGGAAAGCAGGCGGCGTTGAATCCCCCGAGACTTTCCTTTGTGTGTGTGTATGTGTGTGTGTGTGTGTGTGTGTTCTCGGAGCTGCCGTTTACCTTTTGGTTTCATACTATACGGCGGTATCTTCCATACTTTTTTTTATTTGCGTTCTCCATAGGCCTTTTTTTTTGGGGGGGGGGTGAAAGTTGAACGTGTGTGTGTGTGTGTGTGTGTGATTCGTGAAAAAAATAATACACTGGCAAGTTAATACAGTCGCTCCCTATCGAGACAGTTTCATCCCTCACGTCCGCACCACACATTGATCAACACTGTATTCGCTGAAGGGGACCCGGTGAGGCGACCATGCTCCCTTATTTCAGACGCTTCCGCCTCTCACATCAGCTATTTCCAAAGACCGAAAAGGATGTTAACCCGGTAGCAGCGGGGATCATGTTTCTTAGTGGTCCCTCTAAGCGAGAAAAATGAGAAAAAATCACCACTCACACAAACCATTTCATAATATATATCAAAGCATTTGTGATCAGATTATGTATCATCTATATTTTGGGGTTTATATCATGGCACAAATTTGGCCCGTCGCTGCTACCGGGTTAACAGCATTGTGATTAATGTTATTTCCACGTTCATGTTACAGAAGCTTTGTCACACTACCAGCAGGGTCAAAGAACTACCCCTGGAAATGCCCAAACTACCCGTGAAAGCGTTGTCAAAGTTGTGTTCTTGGGTCTTGAAAGGTTTAAAAATATGGCCCCTTACCTTCGATGTGTTGTGGACCGAACTCCTGACGTGAATAGCATGATCCATTTCCCCCGCGTGTACACCAGCAGCACAGCACTGAGCCACCGCCACCGCCAGCGTCATTAACGCAAACATCACGGCAAAGTGTCCTGCGTGTGTGTTCGAATGCCCGTCTGCTGCCCTAATACCACCACAGGGCAGGGACACCACACCTTATAGCCCGCTCGATCTGACCGCCTCGTCACTCGTGTGCACTCAAATGTATCTCGTCTCGCACTGTCTTTTCTTCCTCCCGCCTTCTTGCTATACCTCCCTGCCTCTCCCCCGCTCCCTTACCTTCTCTCCTCCTCCTCCTGCATGCCTACCCCTCCCCGTGAAGTTGCCTTGTCTCGCCATGCACCACTCATTGCACGAACATTTTTTTTCTTTTTTTTCCCTTTTGGTTCTCGGAATGAAATTAGTTAACGGGTTGGTGTGATCTCTATTTTATTTCTCTCTCTCTCTCTCTCTCTCTCTCTCTCTCTCTCTCTCTCTCTCTCTCTCTCTCTCTCTCTCTCCGCATTTTATTAGTTTTTGTTTGAGGTGTTTCGTTTATTTGCTTACCTGTGTGTGCGTGCGTGTGTGTGTGTGTGTGCGCGCTTCCTTGCATGCTTTCTCTTGTTTATTTATTCATTCATTCCTTTGTCTTCTTCCTCTCTTTTTTTAATATATTTCTTTCTTCATTCTTCTCCTTTTCTTCCTATTTTCTTCCTTTCTATATTTCCATCTTCATATCTCCTCCCTCTGTGTGATTTGTCTTTTTCTCTCCTCCTTCTACTCAATCATTCCTTCTTATACTTTCCTTCGTTCATCCCGCCGCTATTTCCCCTCCTCGCCCTCACACCCTTCATAATCCACCTCTTGTCCCCTCATGCAACCCTTCCCCACATCGCCTCTCGCCCAGTTTTATTTTCCTTTTTATAATCTCTCACTCAAATCCTTCACTTCACTCCTACGCTATTTTCACTCTCCAATACGTCTCCACTTCATAATCCCCCTCTTGTCCCTCCTTCACACTAACACCATTAACACCCTTCCCGCCGCCTACACTCACTTTGTTTCCTTCTTCCCAGCGCGTCAAAATAAGTAATTAGACTTTCCCAAACCTTCTGCCTTCCCTTTCCCCTCACCCCCTTTCTTCCCCCTTCCCGACACCTTCCCCTCCCCGCTTCCCCCTCCCCCGCACGTCAAGCAAACATCAACACCCCGGACTCCACATAAAGAGGAAAAACTTTAAGGTGGAAATGAATAATGAAAGTGAAGGAGACAAACTCATTCATTAAAGCAGCGAATGACTCAATCAGGCTCTTGGGCAGACAGGACAGGCAACGCTTCATATCCGTTCCGTTTTTTGTTTGTTTATTTGTTTGTTGTAAGCCAGACCGTTTCCATCCTCTCCTCCCTGTCCCCTCAACCCCCCTCCCCCCACTACCCTGTCGAAGCAAGTCAGGGAGATAAGCCGTGAAGGGAGCAAAGGGGAAGAGGCTCACCCAACCCGCCCCGCCCTTCGCCTCTACCTCACCGCCACGCCCCGCCTCGCCCCACCTGTTCTCTCTCTCTCTCTCTAGCCAGTCTCCACGTTAGGGCAATGAGCAACGTGACTATTTCCTGCTCGGTGTTGCCTCATCTTACTCTCGTGACCCTCCCTTGACGCTGCCCCAATACCCCTCCCCAGACGCCCCCTCCCCCACCCCCAATGACGTAACCTTCCCTCCCCCCTGATCCACTCTTACCCCCCATGACGCGCTCCCTCCCCACGATGTAACACCCCCTCCCCTTTCCCCCGCTAGAACGCTTTCCTTCTTCTCAGCGCATCAAAATAAGTAATTAGACCCATTAACCACCGCGGAGACTGCAACGTTACCAAATAATCGTCCTCAGCACATCATGTATTTCGGTTTCTGACCCATAAGTATATAAATAAAACATCGATACTTTACGGTTTTAACACTAACCTTAATTGCATATCGTTACTGGTGTGGCTACGAGAGTTTTGGGACCTGGAAGTGAAAGATATGTCTGAGGGCGAGGATCTGGTGACGCTGGGACGCGGAGGCTTGGATGTCAGTGAAAAAAGGGAAAAAAAACGATGTCAAGTAAATATTGAAAAGGAAAATCAGAGTTAAAGCACGAGAACATTGGCATGGAGTGAAAATAAAATCCGGGAGTCGTTGCAAAGGCATATCCCGGGACTACATATGATCTGGACTGTCTCTCATGCTCACGGTGTCGTCTATATTTCGTCCTTGCGTCACGCGGGGTGTTGAGCGTACATAGCTATGGACAACGGACGCACTGATTCTGACGTCCGCTTGATCTTCCGGTCAGGTCTTGCGTTATGTGGTGGCAGGAAAAGAGGGCCGTGAATTGAGTCGTATTGCAAGACATCGCCGCCCAAGAACACATATTTGACAAGGCTTTCGTAGGAGTTGTGGGCATTTCCAGGAGTAGTTTTATGACCCTGGTGGTAGTTTGACCCTTCTTCTGTACCGTGAACGTGAACAAAAAACCCACTCATTAGAACGCATTTGACCTCTTTTTTTATGCTATGGAAATAATAAAAAGAGAAGATGGCGCCACTATAAACACCTGTCGACTACCATCCAGGCCCCTCAAGCAAGCCTACCGGCGCTATAGGCTTAGGCGTAAAAAAAAAAAAAGTGATGTGACGGTCGGTTATTTTGGACGCTTCTGCCTCCCACATCAATTATTTCCAAGGGCCGAGAAGGAGATTAATCGGGTTTTCATGAGTGTTCTTTTAGGTTCACGGTATAGAAGAAGGGTCAGACTACCACCAGGGTCACTAAACTACCCATGGAAATCCCCCAAACGCTACGAAAACCTTGAGTGTTCTTTTAGGTTCACGGTACAGAAGAAGGGTCAGACTCCCACCAGGGTCACTAAACCACCCACGGAAATCCCCCGAAACGATACGAAAACCTTGTCAATTAGGTGAACTCCGAAGTGTGAGGAATGCTGCCCCAAGAATAATGTGCAGAGAAGAGGAACACGCCCTCATACCCGCGCTTAGGTCCTTCTCTCTGTCCTGTCCTCGCCTGGTATTACGAACTTCGATATATATGCTTCGTAGGTCCTTTTCTCTCTGTCTTGTCGTTATGCGGTATTACGAACTTGGATTATTATGCTTTTTAGGTCGTCTTTCTGTCCTGTTCTCGCCTGGTATTACGAACTTCGATATATATGCTCCGTTTCTCTTTGTCTATTCGTTATGCGGTATTACGAACTTGGATTATTATGCTTTTTAGGTCCTCTTTCTGTCCTGTTGTCATGCGGTTTTACGAAGCTCGGTAATTATGCTGGCTCCCTCCTGACGCTCCCTCCGTTCTGTGATTTCGTTATGCGGTATCACGAACAGGACACACTGACGCACACTGACTCATCTTTGTGTCTTATTTCTGTTCTCGTGTCAAGCGATGTTGGTGCACACACGGACAAGCACTGATTGAGCCCTTAAGCTTTCTGTTCCTACGTTGATTCAGCTTGTAATGTTCTCTTTCTGTTTTTACGTCCGGTGCCCATATATAACAAACACTGATTCTGCTCCTAATAGCGTCTTTCCGTCCTTGCATCGTGTTAGTGCACAAACGAACATGCACTAACTCATCTAATCATCTGACTCGAACAAAAAAAATTCTGTTCTTTCTGTTCTTACGTCCAAAGCCCTTACAAAACAAGCACTGGCTCCGCTACTGTTGTCTGTCTGTCCCTAGGTCGTGTTGGTGCACCAAGAAATACAAACACCTACTTCTCTAGTAATGTCCTTACGCCAAGTGTTAGTGGACAAGTATATAGACAAGTACCTCGCTTCCTATTGTTTTCTTTCTGTCCTTACGTCAAATGCAGAGCTGAACCCAGAGCTGTAAAATGGGGCCGGAGTCGTTTTCCACTAAATGTGGACATTTGTAGTCACTTGAAGAAGGGCGAGTGGCGAGCGAGGCGAGACAAATTAGCGTGGGAGTTCGGGGTTTTGAAAAAAAAAAAACATTTCTTGGTGCATTTTCCTGCTGGCAAAATGAAAAGACGAAATTTTCGTCCCAGTTTTTCGTTTTGATTTTCTCAGAAATTAGACCGTTTAGCAGATGGAGGGAGGTCGTCCCCCGGGTACGACCCTGAAATGTTGATGCACAAACAGACAAGCATTGGCTCCTACAAATGCTTTCTTTGTATTCTTAGCTCGTGCTAATTCACAAACAGACAAGCAAATTCTCTTTCCCTAACGTCTGCTTCTTCTTTGTTTCTGCTTTACGCGGTGTTGTACGCACAAACGAACGCGAAAACTCCGTAGCAAATAACACCATTCTATACGTGAAGGGAAGCGGGCACTAAACAAATCAGACATACCATGGCACGCCTGTGAACGGGGACATACATTCATATTCATAACAAAATAAAAACGTTTTCACATATTCTTTACATTCTCGGAACCTCTAACGCAAGAGCCTCACAAATAACAAATCTTTCATCACTATACATCATCACACCACTGTTTTCTTTCCTTCCTGAGAGGCGCGATAAATATACCTCTCCTGACGTCCTCCCTTCTCTGTCCTTACGTCACGCGGTGCTACGAAGGGGGACAACGAACAGGCACTCACACACCTCTCCTTAGTTCTACTCTTCTCCCCTTGCGGCCTTCCTTCCTTCCTGCTCTAGTTCTTCCCATCCTCCCTTCTCTGTCCTTACGTCACGCGGTGCTACGAAGGGGGACAACGAACAGGCACTCACACACCTCTCCTTAGTTCTACTCTTCTCCCCTTGCGGCCTTCCTTCCTTCTCTGTCCTTACGTCACGCGGTGCAACGAAGGGGGACAACGAACAGGCACTCACACACCTCTCCTTAGTTCTACTCTTCTCCCCTTGCGGCCTTCCTTCCTTCCTGCTCTAGTTCTTCCCATCCTCCCTTCTCTGTCCTTACGTCACGCGGTGCAGCGAAGGAAGGCAACGAACAAGCACTTACTATCATAATCCCGGATTCTCAAACGTCAAAGGTCACAAAGGAAATAAGTCTTGTTCTCGTGAGTGTTCTTTTTAACGTTCATGGTACGGAAGCCTTGTCAAACTATCACTAGACTCCTAAAACTACCCAAGGAAATACGCAAAACCTCTGCGAAAGCCTTATCAGATGTGAGTGTTGAAAATATGGGCATCATCATCATGGGGCGTATTACAAAACATTTCGTCGCCCAAGAACACGTATTTGACAAGGGTTTCTTAGGAGCTGTGGGCATTTCCAGGAGTAGTTTTATGACGCTGGTGGTAGTTTGACCCTTCTTCTGTACCATGAACCTGAAGAAACACTCATTAGAACCCGACTGACCCCCTCTTTGACCTTTAGAAATAACTGATGTGAGAAGCGAGTGTCTTTTAATACCGACCTAAAACATTTCGGAGCTCAGGCACATACATTTGACAAAGCTTTCGTAGGAATCGTGGGCCTTTCCATGAACAGTTTTAAGACCCTGGAAGTAGTTTGACCACTCCTCTGTGTCATGAAAGTGAAAAAAACGCTCATTAGAACCCGATTACTCTCTTTTTTGGGTTTTGGAATTAGTTGATGCGAGAGATGGCTGCATCTGAGAATACCAACCCTAGTAAACACACCTCTCCTCAGCCTCGAAGGGACCGGCTGAGTCATCTCACCCGGTCCCTTCGAGGCTGCAAGCAAAGGTCAGGGAGGTAAACGTCAAGGGCCCTGTGTGTGAATCCCGGAGCAGCGTGAGGTATAATAAGGAGAACGAGGGCGTGGGTGAGAGGGAAGGAGAGGAAGGGAGTGTGAGTGTGTTTGCCTCAGGGTGATTAGCTGTATCATGTCATCGCTGCTTTGGGAACAACTAAGGAAGGACGGGACAAGAGGAGGGCTGAGGAGAGGTGTGTTTACTAGAGTCGCTGTATATCGTGTCATCGCTGCTTTGGGAAGAACTATACGGGACGGGACAAGAGGAGGGTGAGGACAGGTGTGTATCGTGTCATCGCTGCTTTGGGAAGAACTATACGGGACGGGACAAGAGGAGAGTGAGGACAGGTGTGTATCGTGTCATCGCTGCTTTGGGAAGAACTATACGGGACGGGACAAGAGGAGAGTGAGGACAGGTGTGTATCGTGTCATCGCTGCTTTGGGAAGAACTATACGGGACGGGACAAGACGAGGGCTGAGGACAGGTGTGTATCGTGTCATCGCTGCTTTGGGAAGAACTATACGGTGGGAAGGAAGGAAAAAATAAGAAGTACAGGATCCGAGAGAGAGAGAAAAGGGAATGGAGGTAGCGACATGCGTTGGACAAGACTAAATCATATGCTGCCCAGTCAGTGTCTTGTGTAGGACTTGTATATTGGACGATGTAGGAAATGATTAACTCGAATATTATTTTTTTCATTTCTGTAAGTGTAAGGACGGATGAGAAGGAGGAGGAGGAGGAGGACAGGAAAGGAAGATGATGATGATAAGGAGGAGGAGGAAGGGATAGGAAGAGGATAAAAATGGACGGGATAGGAGGGGGTATAGACAAGATGGGGGTTGAAAATAATGTTAAGAGGAGGAGGAGGAGGAGAGGGGACGGAAAGAGGTTGGAATGCGGTAGAAAAGGACGGAAAAGGAAAGAAAAATGGAAATAAAAGAAACGAGGGAAAAAATGGGATAGGACGGGAAGGTATACACAAAAAAATAAAAAGAGGAGAGGAAGGAGGTGAAGAGGAAGTGAGCGAACGGAAGTAACGGGAAGAAGAGAAGATATAGAATGACGGAAAGGAGAAGGAGGTCCAAAAGGGCTTAGGGAGACGGCCACAGGGTTCGGTAAGGATTCACAGCAGTTTATCATTTATATTAATTATGATATGGAAACAAAATTTAGTAGGGACGTTAGTAAGTTTGCGGATGATACAAAGCTCGTTGTAGTTATTATATCAAACTAGAACACCAGTGGTCTACAAAACGTACCTGACATTATGTGACTATGGGCTGGGAAATGTTAAATAACCCCTTCGCATAATTACTCTTTAAATGTCACTCCCCAAGCATGTCTAGGATGTGAGAAGGATTTGGGAGGCGTAGTGAGCTCTCATCTCCGTCCAAGGGCTCAACGCATTCAAGCGAGAAGTCATGGAAACAGGGTACTGGGTTCCATTTCAAGGAGCGCAAGCAACACAACCGCCGGTCATCTTCAAGCTTTATTTAGCATTATATAGTCCTCCTTCCAAGTTATGGGGGTTAGTTGTGGTCACCTCACCACATAATATGTATCAATATATTAGAATCTGTGCGGAGAAGTTAGAGGAATTAGATAGTTAGAGGAATATAGTTAGATAGTTAGAGATAGATAGATAGTTAGAGGAATTAGATAGATAGATTAGATAGATAGATCTTTTTTTTTTTACAACAAAGGAGACAGCTCAAGGGCATAAAAAAAAATGCTTCACGGGTTGGGAAATTTGCCATATAAGGACAAAGAGACATTTATGTTTCATTCTCTGGAAAGGTGAAGAGTGCGAGGAGACTTGATCGAAATTAAGAAATGGATGAAGGGTGGTGAGGAAGGCTGATATTAATAAGGATCTGATGTTAAGAGAGCCGGGCAGGACACAGAGCAATGGGTTTAAGTTGTACAAATTCAGACTCAATATGAACAGGCAAGAATTGGTTTACTAACAGAGTGTGTCGGATGAGTGGAACAGGCTCGGCAGTCACGTTGTGGGTTCCAATACCATAAATACACGTAGCAATGGGTTTAAGTTGTACAAATTCAGACTCAATAAGAACATAGGCAAGAATTGGTTTACTAACAGAGTGTGTCGGATGAGTGGAACAGGCTCGGCAGTCACGTTGTGGGTTCCAATACCATAGATACATTCAAGAAGAGGTTAGATAAATTCATAGATGGTGAGGTTAGGTGGGGTTAGATTTACAGGAGCTCCCTTATATAGCCCTACTGGCCTCTTGTAGACTCCTTACTTTCTAACGTTCCTATTATCATCTTAAATGGTATCTTTCTCTCTCCCACACAGGCAGGAAAAAAAAACGTTGCCTCTATCGTCAGGGAGATAAGCTGGTCGTTGCGTTATGGGCCACATCCTGCGTCGGGAGATACCAGCGGATGGAAGATGTAGAGAGGATGCGTTCTTCTCGTCTGTGGGTAAGCGATCCTGTCCTAATATGGAGGTGTTGTGTATATACTTAATTGCACGCAGTATTCTCTTCGCTCTTTCCGTGGCGGGCGTGTATATGTGTTGTCTATTTCTCTCCCCGTGGCTTGCGTATATCTGTGTTTATTTTCTCCGTTTTTCTACTTTATGGTGTGCGTGTGTGTGTGTATTTACCTAGTTGTAATTTTACAGGGCCTGGGCTTACCCTCGTGTGGTCCCGTCTCCGAATCTATAATTATCCAACTTTTTCCTTGTGTGTGTGTGTGTGTGTGTGTGTGTGTGTGTGTGTGTTCTCTTCGTCATGGTTTTGCTGTTACTATCATTATTGGATCTGTTGCCTTAATAACCGTCGTGTTCTTGCCTCGAATAAGAAGAGTGTTGAGGTGGAGAGCGTCGTGTGATTATAAGAACATTGAGTAAGAGATGCTCTGAGGGGAATTCCCGGTTTGAGAACTGGGTGGGGGTGGGGAGAGAGAGAGAGAGAGAGAGAGAGAGAGAGAGAGAGAGAGAGAGAGAGAGAGAGAGAGAGAGAGAGAGAGAGAGAGAGAGAGACACACAGACAGACAGACAGACAGACAGAAAAGCAGACAGAGACAGACAAAAACAGACAGACAGACAGACAGAGGAACATAATTTCTTAGTAGCAAGGCCCGCTCATACCTGTCCAAGTCTTCCCTTTAACTCTGGCTCCGCCTCCTCCCGAAAGGCCGTTGCGTCAGTCCGCCCGGCATGTGTGTGTCCGCCCCGTAACCTGTTTGTGCGTTTCGTAATGAGGGAAGGTTGGGTTAGAGGAGAGAGTTTGTTTTGTGTGTTCTTACGTTATATGCTTCTGTACATACGTTGTGTCGTTAAGTGGCAAGAGTTGAGGGTGAAATGAAGGCTTGAGTCGTGTTTTTAGTGCCCTCTTTGGTGCCTGTCTCGCGTCGTCTCGTAACTGGGGAAGAGTTGACGGTTAAATGAAGGCTTGTTGCTGTTGTTTTTCATATTACGTTCTCTAGCTTCTGTTCGGCGTTATATCGTAATGAGAAAGGAAGGGTTGAGAGTGAGGAGAAAGCCTGTGTTGTGTGTTATTATATTCTTTGGCTTGATTTCAACGTTGTATAGTGATGTGGGAAGTGTTGGGGTACGGAGGAAGCTTCTGCTGTGTTTCCTTAGTTATATTGGTTCAGTTCAATGCTATATATAATAATGACGGAAGGGTTGAGCTGTTTATATATCTATTTATTTACGTATATATACATTTTTCTGTCTACCTGTCTATCTGCCTCTATGTATTCTGTCTATCAAGAGGAGATGAAGGAGGAGGGAGGATGGGGAGATAAAGGAGGAGGAGAAAACGGAGAAGATGAAAGGAGATGAACACACCCATCTCAGGCATCAGGACACCTCTCCTCCCGAAATTGACCTCTCTTTCGGCCACCTCTTTTGATTCTTTTTTAGGAGCAGCGAGTAGCGGGCTTTTTTTTATTATTGTTTCCTTTTTTGTGTGCCCTTGAGCTGCCTCCTTTGTTGTAAAAAAAACCACATTTAATTCATTCATGGCTCGCCCCTTTCCTGTCACTCCACTTTGATTCTTCCCTCTCCTTCTTTACTCTCCCTCTCTCCCTCATTTATACATACGTCTTGGCTTAACGTTTCTCTCCCCTCCTTCCAACGCCTTATCCCATCCTCCATCTTTCATTCTTTCTTCTCTTCTCTGTTTCTTCTTCCCTTCCCTACGTCTTGCTTTAATGTTTTTCCCACGTCTTGTCTTCTCATCTTATCCCCTCCTCCTTCCTTCCTTCCTTCCTTCTTTTTTTGGTATTAATTCGTTTTAATATCTCTCTTGTTTTCGTCCTGTTTTCCTTCACTCTCCTTCCCGCCCGCCTTGCGTCACCGTACACAGCTTGACTCACGGCTACTCATCCAGGCAACCTTTCATATCTTTTCCTTGATATGTTTATCGTTTTATTGTTCCTTTCCGTTCTTTTTTCCTTCTTTTTTTCATGTTTTTTTCTGTTCTTGTTTTTGTGCTTTGTTACTCCTTTCATTCGTATTGCCAGAGAGAGAGAGAGAGAGAGAGAGAGAGGAACGATAATAAACTAAGACATACAGTGAACTAAGTAGACATACATATTCTCACACATACATAATTATAATGACAGAATGCAAGCCAGTCGTACATCAAGTCATACATCAAGCCCGGAGGAGAGAAACAAACAGACATAGAAAACGTGACCGCATATCCACGGTAGCCGGTCATCATATCCTACTGGTGACATCCTTATCGTAATCCTTCGGTATCTCGGGAATCCTACATCCAAGGAGATTCCCGTTTGGTGGCAAGATTATTGAAGGACTCATCTACTCATTCCTACTCTTGAAAGTTCCTACAAAAATCCTCAAACCAACAAAAAAAAAAAAGTTTCAATTAGGATCTCAAAATTTTACTGGTGACATCCTTATCGTAATCCTTCAGTATCTCGGGAATCCTACATCCAAGGACACTCCCGTTTGGTGGCAAGATTATTGAAGGACTCATCTACTCATTCCTACTCTTGAAAGTTCCTACAAAAATCCTCAAACCAACAAAAAAAAAAAGGTTCAATTAGGATCTCAAAATTCTAGTGGTAACATCCTTAGCCTATCCCCTGGGACATTTACCGCTTCAGACATTTTTCCTCTGACAAACTCCCCCTGAACACGCCGCCAACAGCTCTCATAGTGGATATTGAGAGGGAAACTAAGGAGGGAAACGTAACCACAACAAGTACGAAACTGGAATGGTCTAGGATTTGTATTACTATAGGACATCTGTTTTTTCAATTGTTTTTTACTGGTTTGATGATTTTCTTAAGGATTTTCAAAAGAAGGAATAGGTAGTCCTTCACGAATCTTGACGCCAAACGTAAATGCCCTTAGATGTAGGATTACTAAGATATTGAAGGATTAGGATAAGGATGTTACCACTAGAATTTGGAGATCAGAACTGAGGACTCATTTTCTGTTTTTTTTTTTATACTTTTGAGGATTTTTTAGGAATTTCCAAGGGCAGGAATGGGTAAAGGAGTCCTACAGTAACCTTGAAACCAAACGAAAATGTCCTTGGTTGTAGGATTCCTGAGATATTGAAGGATTAAGTTGGAGCTGGAGAGAGAGGGAGAGATTGATGTCCTTTTATGGGAGGCGGATGCACATATAACGATTGCCAGAGTTTAGATTAAAAACGACGCGACTCTTTGTAGAATTCCTCGTAATGAGCAGGATGAGACTGATGAGGCGGTTGGGCCATTGTGTAATAGGAAATAAAACGTGTGTGTGTGTGTTTGTGTGTGAGAGAGAGAGAGAGAGAGAGAGAGAGAGAGAGAGAGAGAGAGAGAGAGAGAGAGAGAGAGAGAGAGAGAGAGAGAGAGTGCGGGGAAAGTCCCAGATTAATTTTACGTTTGTAGTGACATGACCAAAGAGAAGAAGGAGGAGATTGAGAACAAGGAAGTTGGAGGAGGAGGAGGATGATGATGATGATGATGATGACGATGATGGAGGAAGAGGAGAAGGAAGAGAGGGAGAGTGGAGAAAATGAGGAATTACGAGGAAAAATAGGACGTGGTTTTAAAATGAAGGAAGGTATTTAAAACAAGGAAAACGAGGGAGGAGGAGGAAAAAAAGTTGTAAATATGAGAAAAGAAAAGAAAGAAGAAAAAAGAAAAGAATAGGAAAAGGAGGAGATAAAAAAATACATACCAGGAAAATGAAAATAAAAAAATAGGAAAACAAATCTAACAAAAAAAAAAAACGATAAACATACAAAAGAAAAAAAAAGAATATAAAAGAGGAAAAAAAAGGAGGAAAAAGAGAAGAAGCAAGGAGTGAAGAGGAAATTCAAGAGGAAGAGTAAACACTTATTATTCACTCTAAAAAAAAAAAAGAAGAGGAGGAGGAGGAGGAGGAGTGGAGAGAGTGAGGAATTGCAAGGTAAATTATGACGTCACTTTAAAATGAAGGAAGGAATTTAGCACAAGGAAAAAGAAGGAGAAGGAGGAAAAAAAGAGGATAGAGAAAACGAGATAGGATGGGAAGGAGGGAGAAGATGTGGAATAGGAGGAGAGAAGAATGAAGAGGAGGTGGGATAGGAGGGAAAAAAAAAGTTATTGTAAGCATAGAAAGAGTAGGAGAGAGGAGGAGAGGAGAGAGAGAGAGAGAGAGAGGAGATGAAGAAGGGAGAAAGAAGGAAGGGAAGAGGAGGAGGAGGAGATAGAGAAAATTAAGTAACAGTAAGCATAGAAAGAGTAGGAGAGAGAGAGGAGGAGATGAAGAAGGGAGAAAGAAGGAAAGGAAGAGGAGGAGGAGGAGATAGAGAAAATTAAGTAACAGTAAGCAGAGAAGGAGAGGAGAGAGAGAGGAGGAGATGAAGAAGGGAGAAAGAAGGAAAGGAAGAGGAGGAGGAGGAGGAGAAGGAGATAGAGAAAAGTAAGTTACATTAAGCATAGAAAGAGTAGGAGAGAGGAGAGAGAGAGGAGGAGATAAAGAAGGAAAGGAGGAGGAATACATAGGAATACATAGGAAGAACAGACACCAGAAGACCTATCGGAGGAGGAGGAGGAGGAGGAGGAGGAGATAGAGATTCACTGTTGACAAGGGAAATGATGAAAAAAAAAAAAAAAAACGAAAATTAACGAGAAAAAAATGTGAGGAATACACAAGAAAGAGAAGAGAAAGAAGAGGAAGAAAAGACGATCTAAGAGGATTACACAAATTCAAGAGGAAGAAGAGGAGGAGGAGGCAGTCATCACCCAGTCTGTACTTAACAATTACCCAGACAAAAAAAAAAGAGGAGGAAGAGAGAAAAAACAAAGAGGAACTAAAGAAGGAAGCAAGAGGAACAAACATATTAAAGAGGAAGAGGAAGAGGAGCAGGATACATTCATTATTCAACGCTGTACTTCAAAATTACCCAGACAAAAAAAAAGGAAGGAAAAAAAAAAGAAAGAGGAGAATTGAAAGTGAGATTTACATAATTTTATATATATGAGTGGAGTGAGTCAGGTCCGGCTTAGGGTGTGGTCAGGGCGGGCGAGGGAGTGGGTGGGATTGGGCGGGGAGGGGAAGAAGGGGAAGGGAGGAAGAAGAGGTTAGATAAAGCTATGGATGGTTAGGTAAGGTGGGGTTGAGTGCACAGGAGCTGCCTTGTATAGACCAACCGGCCTCTTGTAGACTCCTTATGTTCTTATGTTCTTATGTAAGGGAAGGGAGGTGGGAAGGGGAGGAACATGTAAAGTAAGAAGGGGAAGGGAGGGGAGAGAGTGGGAAGATGGGGAGGGGAGCAAGGGATAAGGTTAGAAGGGGGAGAAGGGAGGTGAAGGAGTGGGATGGTGGGGAGGGGAGGGGAGCAAGAAGTAAAGTAAGGAAGGGGAGAGGAGGTGGGGAGGTAAGCAAAACAGGGGTAGGGAGGCAAAGAAGGTGGGGAGGGGGAGTTGGGGTGAAAAGGTGACCTGGATTCCCCAACCACAAGATTATATTCCTGGTAGAGTCACAAATGGAGAGGGGAGGAAATGGGGAATGGTGGGGAGGGGGGAGCTGCGTCCTTCTTACGTGTGTGGGGGGGAGGTGACAGGGAGTTGGGGGAAGGGTGGGAAGGGGGGAGCTGCATCCTTCTTACGTGTGTGGGGGGAGGTGACAGGGAGTTGGGGGAAGGGGGGGAAGGGGGGAGGTGCATCCTTCTTACGTGTGTGGGGGGGAGGTGACGGGGATTTGGGGTAAAGGTGATGAGTGAAGGTTAATGAAGATGGAATAGTGTTTGTAGAGGGGGTGAATAAGAGGAATGAAGTGAAGGAAGGAAGGAATGAAGTAGAGGATGCAAGCAGAGTGGTGAAGAAGGGGAGAGGAGGAGGAAGGAAAGGGTGATGCGGGAGGGAGAATGTAGAGGAGGATGGAAAGAGGATGACGAGAGATGACGGGCTTGGGCTCTGAGGAAAGCCTACCGGCTCATGGGCAACAAAAAGAGTGTAGAAAAAAAAGCCCACTGCTCACCGCTCCCCAATTCATCGAAGTTGCGTCTAGGCCATCATTTAGTCTCGTCTTGATTCTCTTTACAGTAATTGGGCTTCTCGGGAGTCGCTTTCACATGTACTTCAACTATTTCTCCCCCACGACTTTTTGGTATTGCCCTTTCCTCTCTACTGCAAACCTTCAGCGCAGCATATCCACGTCAACGCCTCATGCTGACCTCTAAGTTAATGCTGGATTCGCCCTTCACTGGGTCTGGTATTACTGTACTAGTGCCAATGACCTCAAGTTCGATGCTGGCTTTGGGATGTATTCAATGGTTGCCTCGCCCATTTAATCGTTCATCTGCCTCACGTTCGCTTGTAAAAGAATGTGGAGAGGTGGAGATATTGGGGATAGGGCAGAGAATAGAAAGATAGATGTGGTGGAGGCTGTGGTTGAAGAGAAGAGGGAGTAGAGACAAAAAAAGGGGGGAGGTGTGTATCGAAGGGGAATGTGAAGGGAGTGTTTTGTAGAATTGAGGGTGGTGGAATGAAGAGAGAGGGAAAGGAGAAAGAAGAAAAGAAGATCAATGAAAAACTCAAAAATAGTGAAAGAAAACAAAGTATATAGAGAGACATTTTGTGGTGGAATGAAGAGAGAGGAAGTCGTGTACAAGAGGGGAAGGAGAGGAGAAAGTAGAAAAGAAGATCAATGGGTTGGCATTATAAGATACTTTCGCTTCTCACATTAACAATTTCTAAAGGTCAAAGAGGGGGTCAGTCGGGTTCTAATGAGTGTTTCCTTAGGTTCACGGTACAGAAGAAGGGTCAAACTAACACCAGGGTCATAAAACTACTCCTGGAAATGCCCAGAACTCCTATGAAAGCCTTGTTAAATACGTGTTTCTTAGGTTCACGGTACAGAAGAAGGATCAAACTAACACCAGGGTCATAAAACTACTCCTGGAAATGCCCAGAACTCCTACGAAAGCCTTGTTAAATAGGTGTTTCTTAGGTTCACGGTACAGAAGAAGGGTCAAACTAACACCAGGGTCATAAAACTACTCCTGGAAATGCCCAGAACTCCTATGAAAGCCTTGTTAAATAGGTGTTTCTTAGGTTCACGGTGCAGAGGAAGGATCAAACTAACACCAGGGTCATAAAACTACTCCTGGAAATGGCCACAACTCCTATGAAAGCCTTGTTAAATAGGTGTTTCTTAGGTTCACGGTACAGAGGAAGGGTCAAACTAACACCAGGGTCATAAAACTAATCCTGGAAATGCCCACAACTCCTACGAAAGCCTTGTTAAATATGTGTTTCTTAGGTTCACGGTACAGAAGAAGGGTCAAACTAACACCAGGGTCATAAAACTACTACTGGAAATGCCCAGAACTCCTAGAAAGCCTTGTTAAATAGGTGTTTCTTAGGTTCACGGTACAGAGGAAGGGTCAAACTAACACCAGAGTCATAAAACTAATCCTGGAAATGCCCACAACTCCTACGAAAGCCTTGTCAAATATGTGTTCTTGGGCGGCGAAATGTCTTGTGATACGATCCATTGTGTTGAAAGGAATAGACAGCAAGTGGCATAAAAGAGGGAGATAAGAGGAGAAAGGAAGGAACAAGAAGAAAAGAAGATGAATAAAGAAAGTGAAAGAAAAATAAGGGACGTGAAATATGGAGAAACGATGTTGTGGAATGAAGAGGAAGTTGTAAAAGTGGGAGAGAGGAAAGGAGGAGGAGATGACAGGGGAGGAGATGACACAGATAACAAAGAAATATGAGAGAAGGAGGGACAAAGAAAGACCTGGTTACGTGATAAAGAAGAGAAACAATGGAATATAATGACGGGAAAAGGAAAAGGGGAAGATAAATGAAGAAATCTTATGAGAAGGAGAAAAGAAACTGGTATTGTTGTTCGTTATTATTATTATTATTATTATTATTATTATTATTATTATTATTATTATTATTATTATTATTATTATTATTATTATTGTTGTTGTTGTTGTTGTTGTTGTTGTTGTTGTTGTTGTGATGGTGGTGTAACTGGGCACGAGGCTTACAGTTACACACACACACACACACACACACACACTCACACACACGGTAGAGCACTGTGATTCCGGAAATACCTCCCATGCCTTTCTCTCTCTCTCTCTCTCTCTCTCTCTCTCTCTCTCTCTCTCTCTCTCTCTCTCTCTCTGCATCCTCTCGCCCTCCATCCTTTTCTCCTTCCTTCCTTTCTTTTTATAATTATCTTCCGTTCTTCATTTCCTCCTTCCCTTCCTCCCTTCCTCTTCCCCCTCCGCAAGATTAGGTTTTTCTTTTCTTATTTTTCTTTTCTTTCTTTCTTTCTTTCTTTCTTTCTTTCCTTATTTATTTTTCACCTGCTTTCAAGAGTGGAGTATTAACATTTCTCTTGTTTAGTGTATTTCCCTTATTTTCTATTGTTATGTCCTCTCTCTCTCTCTCTCTCTCTCTCTCTCTCTCTCTCTCTCTCTCTCTCTCTCTCTCTCTCTCTCTCCTTGCCCTCTAACTGTCTTCGATGTACAAAAAAAGAAACAACAACAAAAAAAACTCCTTGCTCTATTGTTTCTCCCTCTTTTCCTAATTCTTCTTCGTTTCCTGTTTCCTGTTTACTCCTTCGTTATCTTATTTTTTTCATTCTTATCTTTTTTTCCTATTTTCCGCTTTATTTCGTTTTTCTTCCATCTCTCCCTTCCTCTTTTACTCTCCTTTTCTCTTCTTCCTCTTCTACTTCTTCCTTGTTATCATTTACCCATTCTTTTCTCTTTCCTCTCTTCTTTCTTTCTCTTATTTTTTTTATTTCCCCCTCTTTTATTTTACGCCCTTTCTCCTTTTCCTTCTCTCTCTCTCTCTCTCTCTCTCTCTCTCTCTCTCTCTCTCTCTCTCTCTCTCTCTCTCTCCTTTACTTATTTTTTTTCTTTTCTCCAATTCTTTGTTTTCTTTCTTTATTCTTTTCTTTTTTACGTTTCCTCCCATTTAACTTGTTTTGTTATTCGAGAGAGAGAGAGAGAGAGAGAGAGAGAGAGAGAGAGAGAGAGAGAGAGAGAGAGAGAGAGAGAGACGTACGCCATCCAACATTTGTATCAGCCAACTTAAACATCCATTTCTGTCACGCTAATCCACAGACACAAGACAAATCAACTAACAAACAACAAAACAAAAGAAAATCAGCAAATAAAACCAAACAAAACAAACAAGAAAACGAAAAAAGTGGTCCCGTTTTCTAATTTCATCGGGGGAACTTATCTAATCCTCTCTCTCTCTCTCTCTCTCTCTCTCTCTCTCTCTCTCTCTCGCTCTCTCTCTCTCACCACAGTTGCTCTACGTTACCATGGCGACTTGTTGTTTACAAATAAGAAAGAGAGAGAAAGGGAGAGCCAACTTGTGACATACCGCAGACGTTGACCCGGGCCGTGAGAGGAAGGGGGATCGGTATGCATTGTCCCCAGTCCCGTCAAAATCACCCATAGACTCGCTCCCGGACCCCTCCAAGTGCCCTCAACCTTACACAATGGTCACCGCGCTCATGTTGCAGAGTTGGAAGACACAGGGAGTGACGTGGCGGTGAAGGAGTGCGTTGAAAGGGAAAGGATCTTGTGTGTGTGTGTGTGTGTGTGCGTGTGACGAGCTAATGAAGGTTCCTCTTGTGCATCAATAGTGTGGGGGAGGAGAAGGAGGAGGAGGAGGAGGAGGAGAAGAAAGTGAGAGGAGAAAGAAAGGAAGGAGGTGGAGCAGGAGGAAGGTCGAAGTGAAAGCGAGAGGAGAAGGAGTAGAAAGAAGAAGCAGGTGAAGGAGGAAGCGAAGACAGGGAGAAGTCGGAGTGAAAGTGAGAGGAGAAGAAACAGGAGGAGGAGGAGGAGGAGGAGGAAGGACGAGAAGTGAGTGCGGAAAAAAAAAAAAACATCAGATAGTGAAAACACGAATCAGAAAAATAAAATAAAAAGGAAGGAGGGCGTGAAAAATTAAGAAGGAAAGGAACAAGGAGAAGGAGAGAGAACAACGACGATAAGAAAAGAGGAGAAAGGAAAAAGGGAGGAGGAGGAGGAGGAGGAGGAGGAGGGAGTGCTCAACCAAGCCCAAAACACCCGCACCCAACACACTATCGTACCCCAGAAATGAAACCCTCGTCATGGTGTGTATGTGTCGCTGACGAGGAGGCGAATGGGGCGTGGGTGAGAGAGAGGGAGGAGGGTGCGGGGGGCGGGAGCAGAGCCATCACCACCATCATCATCATCAGCAGCAGCAGCAGTAGCAGGGGGGGCGGCGTGCGTGACCTGCTGGCGGTGACACGGGAGAGCTGAGGAAGCCCGAAGGAAAGAAAGGGAGGAAGAGAAAGGGAGTTACGGAGGAGCGTTTAGACAGCCACGATGCCGCAGACAGCCAAGAAAGCACTCAAGGTCACCACGGAGATCGACGTCCATGCGGTGAGAGAGAGAGAGAGAGAGAGAGAGAGAGAGAGAGAGAGAGAGAGAGAGAGGTTATGGCTGGTTGTGAGGGAGGGATGTAGCGATGAAAGCGTGTCACGGAGAACGAAGATGTGTGTGTGTGTGTGTGTGTGTGTGTGTGTGTGTGTGTAATGGTTGACATAAGGGCGATGAGTCTACGTTTGGGGAGTTATACAGTATTTAAATTCGCCCCAAAACTCTGTCAGTCTCTTCGGAAATATCTTAGTCCCAGTATTTTTTTTTTTTTTTTCATTCTTGGCAGTGTTTTAAAATACCTTTGAAGAGAGATAAGGTGATTAGCTCCATAGATCTATACGTTAATGCCTTGCAGAGTTCGTAGTTAACAAATTAATTTTTTTCACGAATTTGACGATTTTTTTAATATTTTTTAGGATGTTTCTCCGAAAGTTTACGACTGTACGATATTTTTGTGTCTTAACGGCCGGGAAGAAATTTTACCTTAAACTTAACCCGGTAGCAGCGGGGATCATGTTTCTTAATGGTCCCTCTACGCGAAAAAAATGAGAACAAATCATCACTCACACAAACCATTTCATAATATATATTGAAGCATTTGTGATCAGTTTATGTATCATCTATTTTGGGGGGTTTAAATCATGGCACAAATTTGGCCCGTCGCTGCTACACGGTAAAGACGCAAATTTGGCCCGTCGCTGCTACACGGTAAAGACGCAAATTTGGCCCGTCGCTGCTACACGGTAAAGACGCAAATTTGGCCCGTCGCTGCTACACGGTAAAGACGCAAATTTGGCCCGTCGCTGCTACACGGTAAAGACGCAAATTTGGCCCGTCGCTGCTCCCGGGTTAATGATGTATATAGTTTGATTTAAGGCGCCATAATCACCTTGACAGTTTACCTTCATATGGATCTTTTGCTTCGTCCGTATGGTAAGTGTGTGTGTGTGTGTGTGTGTGTGTGTGTGTGTGTGTGTGTGTGTGTAAAAGATTCCGGACACGCAACTGTATATTTTTTTGTAAGTTTTCCGGTTGTTTCCTCTTCCTTCCTCCTCTTTCCTTCTTTTACTTTCTTGTCTACTCTCCCTTATTTACTTGTTCCTCTGTTCCTTCATCATCTCCTTCCTTCACTCTTTTCTCGTTCATCTGTTCCTTTTCTTTCTTTCCTCATTTTTCTTTGTAACTTTATCTTTTTCTTTCCTCCCTTTCATAGATTCCTTTTCTTAATCTACTCCTTTTTCTCCCTTTATTTTCTTTCTTTTTCTCTACTCCCTGTCTTCTTCTACTCCTTCACCTACTCCTTCGTTCTTCTTTCTATACTCCTACTCCTTCCTCTATTTCTTTCCTTTCTCTACTTTTTTTTCATTTCTTTCTACTCCTCCTCTACTCCACTACCTCAATACTACTCCTTTTATTCTTCTACTCTTTACTCTACTCCTTCGTTCTACTTCTTTCTACTCTTCTACTTCTTCCTCTACCTCTTTTTCCTGTTTTTCTACTCCTCCTCTACTCCACTACCTCAAGTCCAATACTCCTTTCAATTCTCCACTCCTCTCTGTCCTTTCATTTTCTACTCCTTTCTCCATCTCGTCTCTTCCGTGGTTGAACTGACTCTTCCTTCTCCACTTACCTTCCCTTCTTTCTCCATCTTCCCATCTTCTCCATCTTCCCTTCTCTTCCCTCGCCTCTTCATTCTTTTAATCCCTCTTCTTTTTAGTACATGAATCTGAGTGTCTCTTTCCCCTCTTCCCTCTTTCTTTTTTATCCATTCTTATTTTTTCCCTCTCCATTCTCGTCCCCAACATCTTTTTCTTCTTCTTTTTTTCATAATTTTTTTTCAAACACACACACACACACACACACACACACACGTTTATCATAATTTATCCGTCCTTTCCTTTCTTAATTAACGCTCATTTGCATCTTTTCATCTTTCCATTTAATTGCTCTCTCTCTCTCTCTCTCTCTCTCTCTCTCTCTCTCTCTCTCTCTCTCTCATCACCCTAAACTCCCTCATTATCTCATTTTTCACCTTTCTGTTCAACTTTCCGATTTTTCTCTCGTCCCCTCGGTCTGTCTCTCCCTCTCGCCCCATCCTTCCTCCCCCTTCCTTCCCTCCTTCCCTCCATCCCCTTCTGCCTTTTCCTTCCCTTTCTTTCCCTTCCATTCCTTTCCTTCTTCTCGCCCCTCCTTCCCTCCCGTCCCTTTCTCCTGCCTCTTCCTTCCCTCCCTACCTCCCGCTTTTTCCTCCCTCCCGTCTCTCCCTTCTGCTACCCCTTCACTCCCTTCCATTCTCACCCTCTTGCACCTCCTTTTTTCCTCTTCCTCCCGCCCCCCTGACGCCCCTCCCTCCCGCCAGGTGTCGTGCCCCGGGGTGTGGCTGCCGGGAAGGGGTCGCTGCTCCCTCTCGCTGTGTCTCCTCGGCTTCCACACGCGAACCAACAAGCTGCCACCGGTCTTCCCGCTGCTATACCACGAGAAGTTCAAGTTCGAGAGGGTGAGCGGGAGGAGGAGGAAGAAGAGGAGGAGGAGGAGGAAATTAAGTAAAGGATAGGAAGGAATAGAGGAGAGGAGAAAGAAATGAAATGAGTAGATGAAAAGGAGAAGGAAAAGGAAAGAGGAAGAGGAAAGAAAGGAAAAGTGAGGCGTTGAGGAAGTAGTGGAGTAAGGAAAAGATAGGAAATTAGCATAGGAAAGGAGGAAATAAAGAGAAAGGAAGAGAAATGGAGGTGAAACTATGGGGAAACTGATTTAGAGAGAGAGAGAGAGAGAGAGAGAGAGAGAGAGAGAGAGAGAGAGAATAATGTCAGTTACAATCTTAAGGTAAAAACACTCTGTTCATATCTTCTGAAACTGTTTTGTCATTGCTGGTCTTTTTTTTAGCGTTTTTTTTCTCTTTTCCAAGTTTTACCGCTTAGTTGTCATGATCAAAGCCCACCCAGCCAACGTTGTACACTTTGTCCTGTTATTTTCCCTCACAGTCGGTTCTTTCCTCTCATTTTCCTGGTTAGTTCACTTTTAACTCGTGCATTCCTCTTCTTCATTTCATATACTTCTTCTCATCTTGTATTTCATCATTATACTCAACACTTACATTTCTTTTTCCCCCACAAAGATCCTTCTCTCTCCACAGTTATTAACAACCCCATGACTACGGATTTCCTACATTCAGACATCACCAAGCTACAAAAATGGAACAAAAAGTGGCTGCTACAATTCAACGAAGAGAAATGTAAAGTCCTGCACCTTTGGGGGAGGGGGGGGGATATCCAGCACACCAATACCACATGGGAAACACTCCACTATCCACCACAGAGGCAGAGAAAGACAATGGAGTATAGTTACCAGGCTACCAGTGAAAGCCAAATCTGTGCCAATCGCAGCGGACGGGTTAAGGCTAAGCTAACACTCGTAAGTGGTAAACAAAGCGCTTTTTTGCCTTCCTTTAGAGCGAACATTATCTTCAGTGGCGCATTTTACTACTCCGCACAAGCACATTATTAGAGCATTCATTCAGCTACAACCTTCCACCTTCATTGATTACTCCTCCTCCTCCTCCTCTTCCTCGTCCTTCTCCTCTCGTTCTTACCACAGATGTTGCGCCGACTAAACGAAACTTTCCAACTTTTTCTCGTTCTGACCTGTGCTCCCTCCGCTTCACCATCACCACTGCCATAACACACCACAACCACACCTCCTCCACCACCACCACCACGACCACAATATAACACTACCCCATCCCTGTACACATCCACCTCCAGATCACACCACCACTACAATAAAACCTTAACACTACCCTCTCCTTCAGCTCCTTAACCAACTCCACATTGCAGTCATCTCTCCCCCACACTCTGTATATCCTAGTATGCCATTGTGTATCCTTATGTGTCCTGTACGTAGCATTTGTATCAGTGTGTATCTCTGTATGTCTTTTTGTCAGTGAATATCCTTGTCTATCCTTCTATATCGTTGTGTCTCTGTTTGTCCAATAGGTTGTGTGTTCTTGTGTATTCTTGTGTATCTTTTCCTCGTCAGATATTCCTTAATGTATCCTTTCCTCGCCAGTCCTTCGCATATCCTTCCTTCGCCAGCCATTCCTTTGTGTATCCTTGGGTAGCCTACCTTGACCAGACCTTCGTGGGCGTGCGTGTTGTATCTCTTATGAACGTGCGTAATGTATCTCTTATGTAGCTATCTCTTCTTCGCTTGTGTATCTCGGTGTGTCCTTTCTCCGTCAGACATTCCCTTCGCGTATCCTTCCTTCGCCAGCCACTCCTTTGTGTATCCTCGCGTATTCTCCTTCCTCAGACCTTCGTGGGCGTGCGTAACCTGAGCGTGCTGGAGCGGGTGCTGGAGGCGGAGACGGTGTACCTGGAGCTGGTGCAGGAGGAGCCGTCGGGGGAGACAGTGCTGGCCGTGTTCGAGTCTTCCGTGCGTGACCTGCTCTTTCCGAAGCCCGCCGAGAGACTCTCTTACTCCGGCGTGGACCTCGACCTGCTGATGGAACCCACGCGGGACTTTCCTGTAGGTGGAGGTGGGGGTGGGGTGGTGGTAGTGTGATGGTGAAAAGTGTGTACGTGGGAGGGGTAAGTGTGTGTGTGGGGGGGGCGAATATGTAGGTGTGTGTGTGTGTGTGTGTGTGTGTGTGTGTGTGTGTGTGTGTTATTATAGTGGTAATTGGATGGTGTTCTGATGTCTTTATTTATCATTTTATTTATTTATTCACATTATTTTTATTTGTTTTATATTTTTTTATTTTCGTTTGTGTTTCGGGTGACTTTTGTGTGTGTCTCAATTTATTGCTTTTTGCCCTATTTGTATTCTTTCCTCCTTCTTCTCTCTTCTTAAACACCTTTCCTTTTTCTTCATGTCTTCTTTGCTTACTGTTTTTGTGTCCATATCTTCCATGTCTTTCCTCATAATCCCTCCGCTTGTGTGTGTGTGTGTGTGTGTGTGTGTGTGTGTGTGTGTGTGTGTGTGTGTGACGTCCTTCCACTCACCTCTCCTCTCCCTCCGCAGGGCATCATCTCCCCCAAGATCGAGGTCTCCACCAGGACCAGCGTGAGCGAGACGCGGACACCCCTGCATCAGTGTAGCCAGGACACCGTCAGCTTCGGCCACGCCCACAACAAGAACACAAAGGTAAGGACGGCGAGGAGGGAGGGGGAGGGAGAATGCGCCATAAACAATAACTACACCAGAACAATTATAACCAACCCATTATGTACAACACTCCTACTGTCCTTCCTTCTCCCCCACCTGTACCTTATCCACTAACCCACTTCCTCTTCTTATAACTACGCCCTTGATTAGACGGAGAAGAGGGAGGGAGGGAGGGAGAGGGTAAGAAGGGGTAGGGAGGGAGAATGGAAGGGGTGGGAGTAGAAGTGAACAAGCGCATATACTTGAGATAGGGAGGAAGGAACGTAAGGAGGAGTAAGACAGGGAGAAAGGGAGGTAAGGAGTGAAGGAAGGAGGGAAGGAATAAGGGAGGAAGCGTAGGTGGAAGGAAGAGAGATAAGAATCGACTGCATAAAAGAACAATGTCGAAGAGGAGGAAATGCGTAAGGGGAGGAAGGATACACGGAAGGAGGAAAGCAAGGAGGATTGAGAAATGGAGAGTGGAAGAGGGTGGAGGGAGGGAGAGAAGGTGGAGTTGGAAGTGCTTGTAGGAATGGTGGAGAGAACGTGGGAGTGAGAGATGGAGAGGATGAAGGAATAAAGGGAGGGAAAGAAAGGAGAGAAATTAAAGGACTGCGAGCAAGGAATGGAGGAATGGAAAGTAGTAGTAGTAGTAGTAGTAGTAGTAGTAGTAGTAGTAGTAGTAGTAGTAGTAGTAGTAGTAGTAGTAGTAGTAGTAATAGTAGTAGTAGTAGTAGTAGTAGTAGTAGTAGTAGTAGTAGTAGTAGTAGTAGTAATAGTAGTAGTAGTAGTAGTAGTAGTAGTAGTAGTAGCAGCAGTAGTAGTAGTAGTACCAGCAGTAGTAGTAGTAGTAGTACCAGCAATGATATAGTAATGATAATATAGCAATAAGGGTAATAAAAGGCTGCTTAGTATTAAATCTCAGCTATACAACGGGTGCGTACAGGGCGGTGCGTGTCGGCCGGTTAGCTCAGTTGGTTAGAGCGCCGTGCTAATAACGCGGATGTCGTGGGTTCGATCCCCATACTGGCCAAGGTGTAAATAACTTTTTTTTTTTTTCACCCATCAATCCATATTTTCGAGTAATTCTTTTTCTCTCGTCTTCAAATAACTTCTAAGACATTTTTCATACTCTTAGATACCCCTGCCCTCCGCGGTGCAGGGGTTGGCATCCCTAGCCAAGACCCCTTCCACACGCAGACACGTTCACAAAAAGCAGGCTGCAGACGGATTTGAGTGGTTGGCTTCGCTGCCGGTGGCGGACACAAAAAGTAGCGCTGTTCGTCACGATACATGGCATTCAATGGGAGCTTTCATACGTATACAAGTGTTCCTTCCTTCGTTCCTTCATTTCTTATCCACATTTCCCTCCATTTCTCTTTTTTTTTTCTTTTCCTGTATAATGTTTTTCTGCCTCTCTCCATTAATCCTTCTTTATCTGCGAACATTATCTTCCCGTCCCTGTCGAAGTTAGTGTTCCTTCCTTCGTTCCTTCATTTCTTATCCACATTTCCCTCCATTTCTCTTTTTTTTTTCTTTTCCTGTATAATGTTTTTCTGCCTCTCCATTAATCCTTCTTATCTGCGAACATTATCTTCCCGTCCCTGTCGAAGTTAGTGTTCCTTCCTTCCTTCCTTCATTTCTTATCCACATTTCCCTCCATTTCTCTTTTTTTTTCTTTTCCTGTATAATGTTTTTCTGCCTCTCCATTAATCCTTCTTTATCTGCGAATATCCTCCCGTCCCCTGTGAAGTTAGTGTTTCCTTCCTTCGTTCCTTCATTATCCACATTTCCTCCATTTCTCTTTTTTCTTTCCTGTTAGTGTTCCTTCCTTCTTTTCTTTTCCTGTATAATGTTTTTCTGCCTCTCTCCATTAATCCTTCTTATCTGCGAACATTATCCTCCCGTCCCTGTCGAAGTTAGTGTTCCTTCCTTCGTTCCTTCATTTCTTATCCACATTTCCCTCCATTTCTCTTTTTTTTTTTCTTTTCCTGTATAATGTTTTCTTCTTCCCGTCCCTGTCGAAGTTAGTGTTCCTTCCTTCGTTCCTTCATTTCTTATCCACATTTCCTTCCATTTCTCTTTTTTTTCTTCTTTTCCTGTATAATGTTTTTCTGCCTCTCCATTAATCCTTCTTTATCTGCGAACATTATCCTCCCGTCCCTGTCGAAATTAGTGTTCCTTCCTTCCTTCCTTCATTTCTTATCCACATTTCCCTCCATTTCTCTTTTTTTTCTTTTCCCCTGTCGAAGTTAGTGTTCCTTCCTTCGTTCCTTCATTTCTAATCCACATTTCCCTCCATTTCTTTTTTTTCTTTTCCTGTATAATGCCCTGTCGAAGTTAGTGTTCCTTCCTTCCTTCCTTCATTTCTTATCCTTCATTCCTTCACCCATTCCTCCGTTTTCTCTTTTTTGTTTATGTCTTTCCGCCCCTTCCCGTCAACCTCCATTACTTCCCTTCGTCTTTCTTTCCTTCACTTTTTCCCGCCCTTTCCGTATTCAGTGTTCCTTCGTTCCTTCGTTCCGTATCGTCATTTCCTTTCCTTTCCTCCTTTGTTTCTTCCTGTATAAAGTCTTCCCGTCACCTTTCCTTCTTCCTTCCTCTTCTTTCTTTCCTTCACTTCTTCCCGCCCATTCCGTATTCAGTGTTCCTTCGTTCCTTCGTTCCGTATCGTCATTTCCTTTCCTTTCCTCCTTTGTTTCTTCCTGTATGATGTCTTCCCGTAACCCTTCCTCCTTCTCTCCTTCTGTTCCTTCCTTCGTTCCTTCATTTCTTATCCTTATTCCCTTATTCATCTTGTCCTCCTTTCCCTGCTCCTCGCTCCGTTGTCTCTTCCTTTATAATGTCTTCCCGTCTCCTCTCATCCTTCCCTCCTTATCTGCATTGTCTTCCCGTCCCTCCCGCAGGCTGTGTTCCGCGCCAACTCTCCTGATGAAGGGAGGAAAGGCGACGGGGCGGGAGGAGCGACCGGCGGCTCTAGTCCAGACGAGGAGGCGCCGGGAGCAGCACACAGGAGTCCCCGGCGAGGTGTGTGTGTGTGTGTGTGTGTGTGTGTGTGTATGTGGGTGTGTTGGGGGTGGGGTGGGGACTGACTGAAGAAGAACAAAGGATGAAAGGAAAAGAAGAAAATAGAGAGAAAAGGGGTGTGTGGGTGGGTGTGGGTGTGGGTGTGTGGGTGGGTGTGGGTGTAGGTGTGTGGGTGGGTGGACTGACTGGAGAAGAACAAAGGATGAAATAAGGAAAAGAAAAACAGGAAAAAGAACAGGGGAAGGAAGAAAAGGTGAGAAAAGAAAGAAAAAGGAAGACAAGAAGAAAACAGAGAGGAAAGGAATAAAACGAGATTGTGTGTGTGTGTGTGTGTGTGTGTGTGTGTGTGTGTGTGTGTGTGTGTCACGTCTATCGTCGACCATCCGTGCATGTCGCCTGAAATATAAGTTATGATTTTTTTTTTTTTAGTGCAGTGAATAAGCGAAATATAAGGAAAGGCAAGGGTTCAATTCTCTCTCTCTCTCTCTCTCTCTCTCTCTCTCTCTCTCTCTCTCGGTAATGAGAGAGAGAGAGAGAGAGAGAGAGAGAGAGAGAGAGAGAGAGAGAGAGAGAGAGAGAGAGAGAGAGAGAGAGAGAGAGAGAGAGAGAGAGAGAGAGAGATTTGATTTGTCTGTTTCTGTAGTAATGATCGTTGGCATTGATGATAAATTTGGCAGTGTGTGTGTGTGTGTGTGTGTGTGTGTGTGTGTGTGTGTGTGTGTGTGTGTGTGTGTGTTATTTTAAGAAGAAGAATAAAGGTTGAAATAACGAAAAGAAAAGAAAAAAAGGGGTGGAATGAAATAGGGAGGAAAGAAAAATTATGGAAAGAAAGAAAAAAGATCAAATAGGAAAAAGAGATATAAATGTAAACGAAAAA
This sequence comes from Eriocheir sinensis, assembly GCF_024679095.1. Taxonomy (NCBI): domain Eukaryota; kingdom Metazoa; phylum Arthropoda; class Malacostraca; order Decapoda; family Varunidae; genus Eriocheir; species Eriocheir sinensis. The sequence continues at coordinate 10,374,151 of NC_066573.1, read as the reverse complement.
TATCAATCACTTACCGATATCAATCAACCTCTTATCTTTGCAGGGGACGGTGGCTTGCGGACTGTAGGCGGGGTGGGTGGTGGTGGCGGCGGCGGCGGTGGTGGTGGTGGTAACGGTGGAGGGAGTGGCAGCGGCGGTGGTGGTAGTGGTGGTGGTGGAGGCGGTGGTGGTGGAAGGGAGGATGGGCACAAACCTCGCTTCGTCTACCGCAAACCTGACGATGACCTGCTCTCTCGCCTCCCCCCCTCCTCCCCCACTCGCAACACCAGGTCAGTCATCATCATCATCAAAGGGTATTCTCAACATTCTATATCTCTATGTTAGTCTCCATGATATGCCGGCAGCTCCCTCTCCTCGCAGTCACTAGGTAGGCAGTCACATTCCTTATAATATTATGTAGCCTCAGTTAAGGTTAAGAAAGGCCGGATTACGTTTGACTAGATTAGCTTCAAGTAGCCCTTCAGAGGTACTTTTTGCCGGGAAACACACTGAGAATGAATAGGAAAAGAATGTTGCTTATTTGTGAACTACCGTATGACCTACAAGCAACTCAGCGGCTCGGGGAGGTGCTTATCACGCGGACACTCAAGTCGTATGCATCCCGATAATAGTTCTAACTTTGTCTCTATATATACCTGGTTCTCTGGTTCACCTGACTTCTTATATTCCTGGGTCGCTATCCTTGTATTTTGATTGTTTATGATCAGTTTTACGCATATGACCTACCTAGTTTCAGTTCTCTTTCTTACTCTCATGCATCATTACAATATCTTCAACCTTTGCCTGTCCGGTCCTCTAATCCCTAATGCTTGCTTGCTTCCTCTCTCTCTAAGGTACAATATCTTCAACCTTTGCCTGTCCTCTAATCCCTGATGCTTGCTTGCTTCCTCTCTCTCTAAGGTACAATATCTTCAACCTTTGCCTGTCCTCTAATCCCTAATGCTTGCTTGCTTCCTCTCTCTCTAAGGTACAATATCTTCAACCTTTGCCTGTCCTCTAATCCCTAATGCTTGCTTGCTTCCTCTCTCTCTAAGGTACAATATCTTCAACCTTTGCCTGTCCCCTAATCCATGATGCTTGCCTGCTTCCTCTCTCTCTAGGTTATAACTATAGCAATGTTTCGTTTCTCTGCGCACTTCTGAGCTTTCTCTATACTGTGTGAGGTGGCACGTGTCAGGGTCGCATGCCCAGGTTGACTTACACCAGGTACGGTTCATAAGAAAGAAGAAATCCGGCTATCTTATGAAGGGTGGAACGGGGAATGAGCGGACGCTATAGAGAGGATAGCCGCTGGTAACTTGCCCTCTGTGCCGTGTGTTCTTATCTTTTCATGTTAGTTCATATTCTGGTGTAGTCTGACTCCCTTGCAAGGCTGACCATGCATACACACACACACACACACACACACACACACACACACACACACACACACACACACGAGATAAAGGTCAGTCAAGGAGTTTTTTTTTTTTTATTGCGTGGAAAGCATAAAAAATAGTATACTGGAATGTCCTGTTTTTGCGCATATTTTTTTCTTTTTCTTTTTTTTCTTTCTTCTAGTACTTTTCCATCTGACTGTAGGCAATATTTTGATGGTATATTTTTGTGAACTGTATTTAACATGATATTTAAATTTCCTTCATCGTCTGTGTCTTTCTATCATTCTCTCTCTCTCTCTCTCTCTCTCTCTCTCTCTCTCTCTCGGTAACACCTGTGATCGCGTCATTGCAGGTACCTGGGCATCCCTAGTCGCTACCTGTCCCGTAGTGCAGGTAACCTCTCGGACCTGCCGCGCACAGCCATCACAAGCAGGTAAGCTGTTGGTCTCTCCCTCCCTCTCTTCCTTCCTTCGTTCCTCCTTCATCCAAAAAAAAAATCCCTCTTCGTTCTCGCTTCTCTTTTCCATTCCTTGAACTTCTCTAACCTAGGTATATATTTTCCTTCTTTCCTTCTTTCCTTCTTTTCCTTTAATCATCATTTTTCCTCATTTTCAACCCTCCGATCCTCCTTGTTCCCATTTCAATCTAACGTTCCTCTCATCCTTCTCTCTAACCTAGGTATACATTTTCCTTCTTTCCTTCTCTCTCTCTGTTCCTTTAATCATCCCCCTCCGTTTTCTATCTATTTTTCCTCATTTGTCAACCCTCCGATCCTCCTTGTCCCCATTTCAATCTAACGTTCCTCTCATCCTTCTCTCTAACCTAGGTATATATTTTTCTTCTTTCCTTCTCTCCCGTTCCTTTAATCTTCCCCTTCTTTTTTCTATCTATTTTTCCTCATTTTCAACCCTCCACTCCTCCTCGTCCCCATTTCAATCCACCATTCCTCTCATCCTTCTCTCTAACCTAGGTATATATTTTCCTTCTTTCCTTCTCTCCCGTTCCTTTAATCTTCCCCTTCTTTTTTCTATCTATTTTTCCTCATTTTCAACCCTCCACTCCTCCTCGTCCCCATTTCAGTCCACCATTCCTCTCATCCTTCTCTCTAACCTCTATATTTTCCTTCTCTCCCTTTGTCCCTTCATTCATCCCACCCTCCTTCTTGTCCCTCCACCCACTCACAATCAAATTCATACAGGCATCGTTTCCCTCCTTCCGTCAACTATTTTTCTTTACTCTATATTTACCTCTCTACCTCTTCCCCGCTGTTCCTTATGTGCTTGAGGAAATGCTTGATAGACCGCAACCTGACCCCCGCCCTGTAAGGAATGATTGATGTGCCCGGGGTGGTGGCGTGCGGGCGTGCTGTGAGTGGGGGGAGGGTGTTGGAGGCTTGCCAGGGAGTCTCTTATCCCGGAGAGCACGCGGAAGCAGTGTCAGGAGCCTAAACAGATGGGCTGGTGCATTACTAGAAGATGAAAGTAAAATGGGTGATAATGACTTAGTTGTATACGTATAAGTGTTTTAATAATGATACTGACAGAATGACTTAGCGACCTGTCCTTTCGGGTACAATGTCTTCCCTCCTTCCTTCCTTCTTTCGATTCTTCCTCTATTTCTTTCTTTCATCACCTGTCCCTCCCTCCCGTTTTTTCTTACATCTTTCCCTCCTTCCTTTCTGCTATCTGTTCTATCTTCCCCATTTTCTTTCTTTCATCTTTTCTTCCTTAATTTCTTCTCTCATTCGTATTGCTTCCTTCCTCTCTTCATTCCTTCTTTTCTTTCTTTTTATCTCATCCCTTGCTTATTTTTTTTTCATTTCTTCCTTCCTTTCGTCCTTCTTTTCTAACTCTCCCCCCATTCTCTTCATCATCTTGCCTTCATTTTCTTCCTATCTCTCTACCTTCATTCATTCATTCACTTACTTCTCTATTCCTTCCTTCCTTTCTTCATTCATTCACTCATTCATTCATTCATTCAATCGTTCATTTATTTTTTTTCCTTTCTCCTATCTATTTCATTCATCCATTTCCTCATTCTTGCCTTTTCGTCTTTCCTTCTTTCTTTTTTATTTTTCACATATTCCTTCTTCATCCATCCCCTCACCCATCCTTCTCCCATACATTTCGTCACCTTCACTCCTCCCTCACAAATACGGGAGTGGAAAAATTTGGGCGGCTTTTCCGATACCCTACGTACCCCCTGTCCACCCAGCAGTGAATGGGTACCAGGTATTAATCGGGGGTTGTGTCCCGTCTCCTGGGGTCTGTTTCCTTCTCCTATAATTCCTTCCCCTTCTGTCTCTCTCCGGCATATGACCACAGATGTTGCGCCGACTAAACGAAACTCTCCAACCGTTCCCTTCTCCTATAATTCCTTCCCCTTCTGTCTCTCTCCGGCATATGACCACAGATGTTGCGCCGACTAAACCAAACTTTCTAACTCACAAATACGGCAGCATCTTTCTTTTTATCTTCCCATTTTTCCATATATTCCTTCCTCATCCACCCTCTCTCCCCATCCTCCTCCCATGCACTTCGCCACCTGCTCCTCCCCCTCACAGGTACGGCAGCCAGCGCAGTGGGCGAGGGCTGGCGCGGGCGTCGAGCGAGGCGGAGGGCGGGAGGGGCGGCGCGGGCAGCCTCTACACCCACCCGAGGCGACGGACGCGGGAGGACGTCGGCCACCGCGCCCATGTGACTGTTCTTGACCCTGGTGAGTGTTGGGGGAGAGGCGGAGAAGAGAAGGGTCGTGGGCTGAGAAGGATTTTTTTTTTTTTCACACGTTCAAGGACAAAAAAGGAGAAAAGAATAGAGGAAACAAGAAAGTCCTCAATGGCGCTGTAGTTTTTGTATCATTATTTTTTTTTTAGGCACTTAAGCCCATCGTAACACCACCAAATTTTGACCTATCGGCGCGGATTTGGCCGCTTTCTGAACTCGCTCACAGCATGCCTCCTCCCGCGGGCTCGCTACACACTACTTTCTTCTTTTAGGTCATTCGTATGCTAACCAACTCCCTGATACAAGAGTTAATTGTTGTCTTCGTTATTTCATTCCTTTCACTGGTAAACTCTAGAGTAGCTCTCCTCTCACTGTGGATGTGGTCATGAGTGCAGGAATGTGGCTTTTTATTTATTTATTTATTTATTTTTTTACAACAAAGGATACAGCTCAATGGCACAAAAAAGTAAACAATTATAAAAAAAAAGCCCGCTACTCGCTGCTCCCAAACAGAATCCAAAGAGGTGGCCGAAAGAGAGGTCAATTTCAGGAGGAGAGGTGTCCAGATACCCTTCTCTCTTGAAAGAGTTGAAGTCGTAGGCAGGAATTGGTTATTATTACTTTTTTATCATCATGTTGTTTAGTAGTGGTTGTTTCTATTCATCCGCCTTGTTCAGTGGTTGTTCTTTTCTTCCATTTGCCTTTCCTTCTACCCTCAAGGGGGCTTCGTGGTGCAGTGGTTAACACACCCAGCTCACAACCGAGAGAGCCCAGGTTCAGTTCCCGGGCGGAGTGGAAAAACTTGGGCGGCTTTTCCGATACCCTACGTGGCCCCTGTCCACCCAGCAGTGAATGGGTACCAGGTATTAATCGGGGGTTGTGTCCCGTCTCCTGGGGTCTGTTCTCTTCTCCTATAATTCCTTCCCCTTCTGTCTCCGGCATATAACCACAGATGTTGCGCCGACTAAACGAAACTTTCCAACTGCTCCCTTCTCCTATAATTCCTTCCCCTTCTGTCTCTCCGGCATATGACCACAGAAGTTGCGCCGACTAAACGAAACTCTCCAACCGTTCCCTTCTCCTATAATTCCTTCCCCTTCTGTCTCTCTCCGGCATATGACCACAGAAGTTGCGCCGACTAAACGAAACTCGCCAACCGTTCCCTTCTCCTTTAATTCCTTCCCCTTCTGTCTCTCTCCGGCATATAACCACAGATGCTGCGCCGACTAAACGAAACTTTCCAATTTTTCTCCTTCCCTCAGAGCGTTGTCCCCACTGCGACGGCGAGCACGGGGCGGAGTCCTGCACCACCTGCCGCACCTACCACCGCTACTTCCCGCGCCCCGCCCACCGCCGCCCGCGCGCCCACTCCCATGCCTACCACACCAACCGCCCGCACTCCGCCCTCAAGGTGCTCCGTCAGCCCGCCCACAGGGAAATGCGGCCCCGGAAACGCTATCTGGCGGAGATTGAAGGGACGCTGCAAGGTGAGGGTGAATTCTATGCCTATCACATGGTAAGTGTTGTGGTATTTTAATTATTTTTTGTAGTGCAAGCGATTCTGTATACGTGGTTATGAATAGGGTTCGAATCATGGCCCGGCACAATCAATCAGTTAATCTCTGTCCTTGATATCCTGTGACTTAAGGTTGGTACTGTCAGATTCTCCCGCCCCACACACCAACTATTTCCAAAGGCCAAAAAGGAGGTTAATCGAGTTCTAATGAGTGTTCTTTTAGGTTCACGGTACAGAAGAAGGCTCAGACTACCACCAGGGTCATGAAAGTACCCCTGGAAATGCCCTAAACTCCCACGGAAGACTAGTAAATTACGTGTTCTTGGGCGCAGAAATGTTTAAAAAATATGGCCCTTTAGTCTTTCAAGAGGGGGAAGTATAAGACACCTGTGGGGCTAGATTGGTATTCTCTTCTGGCCTTTTCTTGTAGTAATTTCTTTGCTGCTATTTTTCTTCCTTGGGACCCTCATCGTAAAGAAGAGATGAACCACCTTCGACTCAGCTCATTCTCCGTCTCACCATTTCTTCGCAGATGAGAGGGACGAGCAGCTCTCCAGACGGGCCCGCTCGCTCTCCCCGCAGCGGCGCCCCACATCGGCCCCGCTGCACCGGAGGGACGTCAGCCCCCCGCGAGGCCGCCCCCCCGCCCGGGAGCCCGAAGAGGACCTGTCGGACGAGGAGGAGGAGGCCGAGTCGAGATCACCGTCGCGCTCCCCGTCGCCCCCCGCCAGCCACGCCTCCGCCCCGGCTGCCATGACCCGCCCACGTCCCAGGTCGTTCAGGTCAGTGCAGGGGTCACGAGGTCAAGTTAGTTCATGTTTTGTGGAAATGTTTCGAAGCTTTTTGAAGACTCCTTACTCTCTTACGATCTCATATGCTTGTGAGTGTATTTTGGTTATCTGTGGTTAAGTGTGTATGAAATTATGTAGGATTTATGTATATTTGTGTATGTTTGGGTTACTTGAGGTTGTGTAGAGTGCTGTTGCAGTGTTGCAGAGTGTTGTAGAGACTGTTGTAGAATGTGTAGTTGCGTAGTGTGTTGTTGTGTTATGTAGAATTTCCGTATGAATTTAATTGTATATATGTTGAGTTTACCAATAATAATAAATCAGTCTGTCATCTTGGTAGAAAACGTCTCGGAGCCCACATGTGACTTCATTTGACCTGTGTTTCCCCGGACAGGCGACCCTTGACCCCCACCGCCGCCGCCCGCCGCCGCATCTACGACTCCGACGAAGACTCCGCCGAGGACCTGTACATCCCCCCACGGTCAGTCACGCGGAGGGTCACTGTTTTTCCTTTGATTATCCTTGTTGTATTTACCATAGTTATTGCATGTCAGGAGTGAAGATGATGATTATAATGATGATGGACAGGGTTAGTTATGAGTATGTTAGAGGGACAGCCCAGATTAGACAGTTCGGAGACAGTGAGGTAGTCGAATTTGAGATGGTTCGGTCATGCGCAGAGGAGGAGAGATGCTGGGTATATCGAGAGAAGGATGCTGAAGATGATTCGGACATGCGCAAAAGAGAGATGCTGGGTATATCGAGAGAAGGATGCTGGAGATGATTCGGACATGCGCAAAAGAGATGCTGGGTAGGTATATCAGGAGAAGGATGCTGGAGATGATTCGGCGGACATGCGCAAAAGAGATGCTGGGTAGGTATATCAGGAGAAGGATGCTGGAGATGAGTTGCCAGGAAAGAGGAAAAGAGCAAGGCCGAAGAGGAGGTTCATGAATGTAGTAAAGGAGAATATACATGCGTGTGACATGACAGAGGAGGATGCAGATGGTGAGAAATGAAAATATATGATCCACCATGGCGACCTAACGGAATAAGTAAAAGATGATAGTTTGGGTTAGTTTGATACCCTACGCCCCTGTCCACCCAGCAGGGAATGGGTACCAGGTATTAATCGGGGGTTGTGTCCCGTCTCCTTGAATCTGTTCCCTTCTATAATTCCTTCCCCTTCTGTCTCTCTCCGGCATATGACCACAGATGTTGCGCCGACTGAACGAAACTTTTTGGGTTATTACTTAATTTATTCTTCCATTGCAGATACTACCACCACCACTACTACCCCTGGGAGGACTGCCCCCTGTGTTATTCCCACCCGCACCGGTACCCACGCCTTTCCCGGTACTACCACGCCCTCAGCTAACCCGCCCACGCCCTCACCCCTCACCACCACTGACGCTGCCTCTGTCCACCACCAACACCGCTATCACACATCCACCGTCCGTCTGTCTGGCTGCAGGAGTGTGTTGTTGTGTAGTGTTGCGTTGTGCTGTGTTGAGGGATCGCTGTGTTGTTGTTTTCCTGTGGGTTTGTGTTGCTGATGGCGTGGATAGTGCGTACGTGTGTGTGTGTTGCTGTTGTGCTGCCTGGCGATTGGTTGTTTGGGTTGAATGCTGTGTTGCGCTCTTTTTATGGTGGTTGGAGGTGAGGTTAGGTGGGTTGACTGATAGTTTGTTACTGGGAGGGGGTCATTATTATCATTATTATTATTATTATTATTTTTATCATTAACAACCGTGGTAAAAGCTCTTAAAAGAACATATAGTAAATTAGTGACCACGGTGGCGCTCAAAACAGTCAACTACGTCGAGGGCCAACAAGCTTGTATAAATGAAGGAGAGAATGGACGATAGGGCAACGACTATATCAAACTACATCACCACAGCAGGGGGTAAGAAGGGACCATTATAAAAACTACCTTACTGAGGATTACTGTAGGGGTGCAAAGGGAAACAGACCAACAATTAAGATATACAGCTTCATAATACCTGGACATTAGTAGTTAGAGATGAGAGAAACCACTACCAAAGAAATACAACTGCTTAATGATCATGCCTTAGGAGTTAGAGAGATATGAGAGCCCCCCCCTCTCCTCCCCCCCCTCCCTATGTAGCAGCCTGTAGGGAGTGGTGTGAGGCTCTGTGGTGGCTTTGGTGGCGTGGTGACAGGAGGGGGAGGGGGCGTGGCAACTGGAGTGTTTTGGTTGGCCCAGCTCCTCTCTCCCTCCCTCCCTCAGCAATCTGGAAGGCAATCAGATTCCATGTAAAGACGAGAGATCCGTCCGTCACCATTGGCTTCTTCCGTCCCTGGTTCGTCCCCTCACAACGGCGAGTCGAAATTGCTTGCATGTTGTTAAAGTACCCACACATTGATGGAGCTGTTGGGACCTGGGCCAATGTAGCTAGTCATATTTTTCAGATCTTCAGTAATTTTCTGCATTTATCCTACACTATTTTTTTATATATCGAGTAGACTCAGGGCCGTATTCTTAAACATGTCATCTCCCAAGCCCACACTTTCAACAAGGCTTTCGTAGTAGTGTCGGGCATTTCCAGGGATAGTTTTATGACCCTGGTGATTCTTAAACATGTCTTCTCCCAAGCCCACACTTTCAACGAGGCTTTCGTAGTAGTGTTGGGCATTTCCAGGGATAGTTTTATGACCCTGGTGGTTCTTTCTTAAACATGTCATCTCCCAAGCCCACACTTTCAACAAGGCTTTCGTAGTGTTGGGCATTTCCAGGGATAGTTTTATGACCCTGGTGGTTCTTTCTTAAACATGTCATCTCCCAAGCCCACACTTTCAACAAGGCTTTCGTAGTAGTGTTGGGCATTTCCAGGGATAGTTTTATGACCCTGGTGGTTCTTTCTTAAACATGTCATCTCCCAAGCCCACACTTTCAACAAGGCTTTCGTAGTAGTGTCGGGCATTTCCAGGGATAGTTTTATGACCCTGGTGGTTCTTTCTTAAACATGTCATCTCCCAAGCCCACACTTTCAACAAGGCTTTCGTAGTAGTGTTGGGCATTTCCAGGGATAGTTTTATGACCCTGGTGGTTCTTTCTTAAACATGTCATCTCCCAAGCCCACACTTTCAACAAGGCTTTCGTAGTAGTGTTGGGCATTTCCAGGGATAGTTTTATGACCCTGGTGGTTCTTTCTTAAACATGTCATCTCCCAAGCCCACACTTTCAACAAGGCTTTCGTAGTAGTGTTGGGCATTTCCAGGGATAGTTTTATGGCCCTGGTGGTTCTTTCTTAAACATGTCATCTCCCAAGCCCACACTTTCAACAAGGCTTTCGTAGTAGTGTCGGGCATTTCCAGGGATAGTTTTATGGCCCTGGTGGTTGTTTGACCCTTCCTCTGTTCCCTGGACCTAACGAAACACTCATTAGAACCCGACTAATCTACTCTTCGGCCTTTGGAAATGATTGGTGTGGGAGGCTGAAGTGTTTGAGAATACCGGACTTATAGTTATCATTGCACAGTTTATCAACCTCGCAAAACAGTTCTCTTCATTCGGTGTAATTATATGGACGCCTTTTACTACATTCCACTTTCTACCTGTTGACTGTATTTCCAGGTATGGCTTTGTGTAATTACGTGCTGTCAAATCTTTACTGCAGGTTGTATCGTAGTGTGGGCATAAGCCTGTCTCTGTCTTGTGGCTTGACTCAACTCTGCAGCATGTACAGGTCTGTCTGTCTGTCTGTCTGTCACTCTTCCTTGATGTCCAGACCCACAAAGGAGCAACAAAGACGAGTGTGGAGTTTCTACACTGTCACACTTCACACATTTATTGTTGATTTTTTTTTTTTTTGCATGTTTTTTGGGTTAATTTATTGTCACCTTGAATCTTCTCTTGTTACCTGCTCACACACACTAAGTATTTTTGGTATAGTTATCCAGGGAACCAAAGACCTTCCCATCACAACCCAAGCACCATCTCTATTACATCCATTATTTTTTATGAGTTATGCCACACTGTGACCTTCAGCTATCCATTCTATCTACTTATGACTTTCCAGTTCAGTCTCTAGTAATATCTAAGTACATTCTTGAACAATCTGTCTGTATGGGTATCATAATCATACATTTCAAAACAGTAATTCAGACAGTTCTTAATACCTTTGTCACTGGTAACTGGTTCCACTAGAACTCTCATAACTTTCTGGATGTTGTGTTCATAAGATTTCTACCACTTCACAAAACAATGACTCCAGTATTTAATGTTATTTGTTATACTACCAATCTCTTAAATTCCTCCCAAGGAGCCTCATAAGAGATACTAATTAAACTTATTTTTTTTATCACTCAAAATTTTCAACAGCCACTCAGGACACCCTCTCACAAAGCAACATGTGTATCCCATCAAAAAATACTGCTTGGAAATCTCCTTTTATTGACACACCTCCTCCTTCCTGCAGCTGTGGCCTGTGTGAGCCAAGGTGCCGGTGGTGGTGTTCCCTCTGCTCCAGTTCCTGTGACTGCCTCTGCACACACCCTCTCAGGTACCGCCCCCCCTACCTCCACCACTCCATCAGGCCATACGTCAAATCTTACTTGAGGCGCTTGAGGGAGCTGAATGCCTCGGCAGCAGACCCCCTTAGTCCAAGACCTAAATCTGCAAGGCCAACAAGAAGCAGCCCCACCAAGGACACGACCAGCGAAGACTCGGATCTCTTTGACAGTTCCCAGGTTGACGACATCCAGGCGGGTATGGACAACAGGGCTCGTACCGCGAAGAGGGAAAACTGGCTGAAGGGGAAGAAACAGTCCAAGAGTGGGAGTGTTGAGGGCAATGAAGGACAGACTAGTGCTGCCCACGTTGGCTCTGGTGGTGGTGGTAGTCAGGACAAAGATGAGAAGAACAATAACTCTGGTTGAGGGCAGTGTGTCTGGGAATAACTGCATATCTTTTTTGTTGTTGTCTTGGCAAGGTAAGTGGGTGTAATTGGAGGCTATATATGTGTGTGTTGGGCTCTCATTAATGCTGACGGACAGTGGAAAGGTTAGTTTTTCTAATAGATATGTAGATTTGTTTATTGCGACCTGTTTGCGATGCCATGCTTCTCAAAGACTGAGATGTCAATGTTGAAAGCTTGTTTTGGTACAATGACAGATATTTGTAGTGTATATAGAAATACATTTATCTTGTTTATTGGATGGAAGTTTATCAGATCAAGATGTTTATGGTTTGATCACAGGCACAGATGATGGGTTATGATGGGCGTGATGTTGTGAGGTGTATTGTGCATTTCATTGATGCAGATTAAGAAACAGTTTACATTGATGTCCCTTCTGTGCACATCACATGAGGAGAACTCACATGTTTACCCACACTTCATTTTGCTTGTGTTTTAAACAGGGTAACACCATTAAAAATAATCATGCATTGCTAAGGAAGAAACTAAAAAAAAAAAATTACACTCCCATTAGATTTCAGTTTCCTTAAGTGAACTCAAATACTAGTACATGATTTTATACATGCATATATCTTGTCTCCTTGTAAAAAACGGAGCTTCTGATGGTGCTTTCTGAACTCAAGATGGTCAGCTACACGTCAGTCACTTACACATGTCTTTAACAGCACCCAAGACTATTGCTGCTGGCTGTGTCCTGAGACGAGGGACCACCACAGGCTGACAGGATAAAGAGACAGTGCTGAGGGTCAAGCAACAAGCGTTACATTGTTCACCTCAGCTGTACCTTGACCCAAGTGAGGAGATTTGGTCTGCTTTGTATGAGTGTCTGGCTGCTTAGAGTGGCCGGCCTGGCTCTTTGGGTGTACACTTGCAGTGGGTTTGGGGAGTTGCATCTCTGACCAGATTCCCTCCATTGGTTCTAAAATCTCTACTCTCAAGTTGGGGACCTTTGGACACTTGATCCAGTTCCAAACATTTCTTTGATTTTTTTTTTGTGAAACATGCATTATAAAATTTGTGCAAAGCTGTAAACCAAAATTGTTTTAAAGAAATATCTGGAAATACCCTAATTGCTCCCCGTACCCCCACTTGAGAGTAAGAAACATTTATGGGTAATTAAACTGATTTAGCTGCAAGGAATTCCCCAGAAATTAAAATAAAGCATTTGAAAAGTAATGTTGACTAGAATAAGATTTCTACTCTTGTATCTGATTTATCATGTTGCATTGTTAGTTATGAGGTTATCAGAATGTAGATTATTTATGCAAGTTATTGAATACTAAGCCTTGTTTTTATCATGTACTATTTGGACAAAGTAGTCTATCCTGTACTGTTAGGGAGAATAGAGTAAGAGAACTCATGTGGTATCTTAACTTTTCTCTTCTGAATCTTTGTAGTGTAGTATGGTGTAGACGGCAGTGTACTGGTTGCCTGCCTAGCATAGTGAGGTAATGTTCTTGTATTGTGTGTTCAAGATGTACAAGTGCGTAGTGCCATTAGTCAAGCTCTTAATCCAACGTCACTCACTGCCAAAGGTGTTCCATCAGTTCTGGAATGATGGGGAGGAACTATGTTGCTCTTATAATAAAAAAGGAAGCTTGCTCTAGTTAAAGCCTTGTCACTACATGGTAAATACACCACACATTCCCTGCGTTGAATGATGTTATGACAGCAGTTTTTATCAAGGAGTTCCAAAACTGATACAACAGTGCACCCATAGCCACCAGCAATGTTTAGTTTACACTCAAGGCAATGATAAACAATCTCAACAATACTTTAATTACTAAAGACGAGGGGAAAGAAACCAGAACGTACCAAATACTTGTATAATCAATTCTTTGATCAAAAATAGTGTCTGCCACACAGGGCAAATGCATAACAATGAGATGATCACATGGCCTTAAAGGAAATACAACAGGGATATGATCAATAGTTCTCCATATTATATCTTTAAACAGAACCTGTGATAATAATAAATACAGTATCAATCAGCAAGGCTCAAGGCAAGAGTACCGCAGTACATGCTCATAATCCTTAATACCCCGTAAATAGTGAGGGAGACACCCGACTTTGAAAAATCAACCCACCAATGTGTGATGCTGACGAAGCTAATTACGTTAATAAGCTAATGAAGTGCATGTTCACTATTCATTTTTTCCTAACCCATGACTAACAATTAACATAAAATCTATAACCCTTAAAAATCGTCTGAGTGACAACTACAATGGAAAAAATAACACGTCACAGACTCGAAATGCTTAAAACACTTAATTCAATGCACTTGTTGCCCAGACCCTCCTCATCCCACACACCAGGAGGCGCGGTGACACTCCCAACCCACCAGCGCTGGCGGCACAGCCACCCCCTTCACGGCCTCACCATGGAGATTTGTTTCCTGCCCTCTGGTTCATAACAAAAAATGTTAGATCACTGTGAATCACTGGTCAACATAACCAATACATCCTCTCCTTTCCTGACTGCTCTTGTGGTAAATTTAAATCATGAATATTATTTATTAAAACAAGTAGTATATCCCTAAGCTGTTGATTCCTTTTTAGTTTGAGGCAGTTTTCTTTTGTTTCTGGTGATGCAAACCACTAGAGAGCCGCCTGAAGGGGGCAAGTTTCCCCATCATTGTGACGTCACTCACCAGCGCTGAGAAATTAACAGCCCGAGAGAGAGAGAGAGAGAGAGAGAGAGAGAGAGGACTAGGCTTATAAAGTAGAAACAGTAGATCACACGTTCAGGAAAAGTGAGGGTCACTTCATATCAAAGATATTTTTTTAGTTACTGCACAATAGAATTGAAAAAAAGGCCTTTTTTTGTAACTGTGAATGAAAGTTTGTCACATTAAGGAGCCACAGAGAAGACTAACTATAGAAAATAACAGGAAAAATTGTGCAAAAAAGAATAGACACCTAACCACACATGCCCTCACAAACAACATACCCCAAATATGAATGGGCCCCTCAAAGTGGAGCCCAATGCTTTACAAATAGGTCAACAGCCAGCACATGGACCATATTATATGACTGGCGAGTGTGGCCGCCAGGACAGTATATGCACTGGAATTGCAGACTGTTAGAAAGCACCTACGATTGACCACCCAGGCTTGCTTTTTCCTTTACTTGTTTAATTGCACAATGATGTATGCTAAACAAAAAGATATTACTGAACTTGTGTGTGTATAAGGCTCTGAGGTTAAAATTATTCTTTGGCCTAATGACTTAAAACAAATAGGAAAAACAATTCACCTGGGAAGCAGCCAGGTTATCCATATGGGTACTTTTCAAGCAGGAACTGGATATATTATTGATTTCAAGCATTAAATATTGCCATAACATTAATTATCCAAATAAACTAAGTATGACTGCAAGCATCATGAAGCATTTCCTATTTCGTTCCATTCCGTCTCAAGCTGTGGAATCGTTCAGGGCGCGAGTCTCTCCTTCCAAACAGACCACACTGGTGACGATGTACGCTTCCAATGTCATTAGTATCACTTCAGTTTCACAAAGCTAGTTATCTATAGGCTTTGAGACATTTAGAAGCTATGTGCACTATGGCCTTCTACCAGTAGTAGTGTTCGAAAAAGGAATGTAGACCCACAAAATCACTCAGCTTGACCTCAGTGCTAAGATCAGAGCATCACTCAGTCTCTTTGAAAAAGGCTAACTTGTCTGGCCTGAAATAGTGTGTTTCATACCCATCAACAGGCTTAGGCCATTTATGAAGAAAACAAAATACTTTCGGCTTTCTATACCCTCATTTGTGATACTCTCACAAACGTAATTATAAACTTTACATTTTAATTATTTTCATCAGAGCTTTTCTTTGCTTGTCTCCTGATGAGTGCATTTGCAATCTCGGTTCTGAAGGCATCGTGCTGCTTCTGGTCGGGGATGGGCTGCACGGAGCGGAGGCCGTTGACGATGTCCTTGGTCTTCCCAAAGTAAATCTCGTTGAGCGTGTTGCGAATCTTGTTTTCCATGTCTTCCACCATGCGTCCAATGTTGGCTATGTGCGGAGAAGACTCTGACACAGGGCAGTCCTGTTCCATCTGTGGAGACAAGACTGTTTACTTCTCTGTTCATCATCAAGTTGTAGTTATTATCACCACCAGCAGGAAAGAAGGACCACATGGTGGTTGGAAAATTCAATCATGCTTTCATCACACTTATACAAATGCCCACAGTGAAATAAGAATAAGACAGAGAAACAACTTTAAGATCATCATCATTACCATCAAGAAAGCAATAAATATATTGATTGACTGTGTTGGTTTTGGACAGAAATTTATATGACCGGCAATCAGACATCAAACTAAAGCTTAATAATTCAGCGATTACCTGCTTAAAATGAACCAAGGAAAGTTTGCATAATAATGAGTTATTGCTAAGGTTAGTATGGGATTGTCTTACTGAGGGAAAGATGGACAGAAGAATAAACAACCTGAAGAACCTGAAGGATGGGAGTGTGCCAAGTGTAGGAGCACAGAAAGATGGGTCAAGGGATAATAATGAGTTTCAGCCAATGTTAATTTAGGGTTACCTTCCTGCGGGTGACTGAATGTACAGGATACACAACTTCAACCTCAAGTCTAAGACGGCAGGGCAAGATGATGGTCCTCAGGCTATGACAGACCTACAATGGGAGTGTAAGGTGGCCAGGCAAGTGGATGGGTGAGGGAATGCTACTCGGGTTAAGGGGAAAGGCATGAAGGAAGGACATAGGTGTAGTGACCTGTCTTGTGAGTGAGCCTCCGAGGTTCATAGTGCCTGAGCCTTGCTTGTTGGTCTGGAGCCACAGCATTGCCGTGGAGGTGAGCTTGTAGTGTGCCGACCGCCCGCTGGACTTCTCCACTACCTCAACCACGTGGATGCTGTCCCAACAGCCCTTGATCTTCTTGCTGCCATCCCCAGCCTTCTTTATGAGGATCACACCTGCAACATACATTATGTCACCAAAAAACTACAATATACTGTGACTTATAGCACAAGATTTTCAGTCAAAAAAACATTCTTCAACAGTTTTCAATAAGTTGAAGTATGGCGTATATATTAAAGAGAAAGAGTTACAACATGACTGAGGTTGATATGCCAAGCATTGTATATCACACATTTTTCTCAACTCAGATCTCTCACACCAACAGTGCAATCCCATGGCTACTTATAAGCACAGTCATACATCCGTTTACAAGTTTAATTCGTTTCGGAATTTTGCTCGCAAACCAAAAGTTTAAATTACTGTAAATCCAATTAATGCGTCCTACATCCCGAAAATATTAACAAAAATCATTTTACATGTTATTTTATACAGGATAAAAGTGATTTTACGAACAAATAGTAATGATAAATATGAGGTTTCAGGTCCCGCTCTGCTGCCAGCGCAGTGCTCCGCAGGGCCGTCAGTAATATAGTGATGTTAGCTTCAAAAATAATCCTCGATGCACTTGTTCATAACGTCATAGTGAATGAGTGAGTCTTGAGTGCTTTCTTGAAGATTACTGGTGTCATTTGAATAAACTTGGCATTATCATTGTCACATAGTCATATTTCGATTTGTGCTAAAATATCAAGATCTTTTCTTTTTTTAGCATCACAAATATCCAATGTTTTATTTATTATTTATAAGATATTTGGGTAAACACTCCAGTCCTCCCATCTTTCAAGCAGTGATCGTACCCACAACCACCTCTTCCTTCCATTGAACTGTAGCAGCAAGTCCATAATTGGAGTAACAGTAGCATACAGGGCGACTGGTTTGTTTACGTTGTGGAAACAGGCAACTGACTTTGGTTGTACGTGACACACACCCAGAAAAATTGGAGTTGCCAGTTGCACCTATCGCCAACACGGTTTGAGGAACACGGCCCAGTGTGACGCCAGATTGAGACCCATTACCACTGTTTTCCGCTCTGAGCACTCTTGTCTTGCGGCAAACAAAGGGAACCCATGCTTGCGTCTTTGACCTGTACAAACAGATGCTCATACACCGAGTCACTGCTCGTAAACCAAGGCATTTTTAGTGATTTTTTATTTTCTTTGCTCGTAAATCAAAATACTTGTAAACAAAGGCACTCCTAAACCGAGGTATTGCTGTATAGACTAATGAGTTTGGCAGCCAGAACCACCCTAATATAAGACATAACATTCACTCACCTGCAAAGCCATGGTCTAGGTCCCACAGGTACACGGAGGACACCCCCCCCTCAAAGTACATGTCCCGGTATTGGTCAAAGGCTTGGTTGGCGTCCAGCTCAAGCTTCCGTAGCCGGTCGCTGGGCATGGCTCCGTCCTCAAGGGGCGGGTCATATGTATTGCTCCACGGAGATCTGTTTAGGAATTTGGTCCTAATTACTGAGATCATGGATTCAATTAAGTTTAAAATTATATTACTAAATATCATGATACACTGCATATCTATGAAAAGATTTCTGTTCCTTAGAAAACTATTTACTACATCTACCACATTGTACATGTTAGCATCACTGAGATTCTATGGGAATGCACAACTGTGTATTGGTAAGGACAAGTAGACAGACAGAGAGGTAGATAAGAGAAATGAAGAGTGAGTAAAGACAGATAAAGAGATAGCTAGCTTGTACATTTTTACTTAACAAATGAGGCAGTCCAACAGAACACACAAATGGAGGATCTAAACCTTGCACACTATGGAGAGGTTAAGGCTTTGTTTAATTACAAGTGAACTAAAGACTGAATGCTGCCCCAAGGACCAGTCACACCTGTAGGAGTCTCCATCTCTGTTGTAGTCACACAGGAGGTAGTCCTTTCCAATGTTCCTGTCCCGCGCAATCTTGAGTGGCTGGTCTACAGAGGAGAGCAGCTCCTCGCACAGCGCCGGCACCAGGTCAATCAGGTCACTCAGGTTCCGCTCTATCTGCTGAGGCGGCAACCTGCGCATCAGGTCCAGGGCGCAGTCTAATTGTTGTTCCATCTGTTGCAGGAATGGACGCCAGGGATGAGCACATTGGTATCAGTGTACGTATGTGTTTAGGGACCTACAGTGAATATACAGATCTTATAACTTATGATGTTTGAGGTCTAATACAAAACTATGTATTGATATAACAAGAAAAAGAGGTCAAGATCGTGATAGGTTGCTAATGATAAGTTACCACTTTAGTGACAACAGGTTACTAATTTAGCACAAATAGATAATTTCTGTACTAGGGAGGTGTTGCTCTCCCTAGGCAGAATGTTAAGCCGGCCAATTTGGTTAATTAAAATTCAGATGACTGGAGATGGAGGATGGAGATGGTAGAAAATTAAAATATGGTTATTTCTTGTGGAGACAGCTGTCAGATCATGCCAAATCTTATCAGAACTAATAGTTTCACTGCCAGAGTGAGACAAGTCCTTCACCGAAAATCTGCAGCAAAATTGCAGAAGTATGGCCACCTGGCTGCCAACTGCCAGTGACAACAGCCAACGGTACAGTGCAAAACGTATTACGTATCTATTATAAACGATTAAATCTAACCAAACTAAATCAAAGCTAGTCTAACCTGACTTGACTAAACTAACTAAATCTATCCCAGTGGCTTCCTCACTTTTCCAGGCTGGCGCCCCCTTGGCTCCCAGATGAGTTGCTAGCGGGCCCCCACTCACCCACATACAAACACACACCTCTCAGTATTTGGTATGCTGCAAACAACATTGAAAACAAGGAATACATGTTCCTTTAGCTTAACCTTACTGTTTGTTACATAGATTTTGTCATTCAGATTTTGAAAAACAAAGTTATTAATTACTCCTTATGCCACCTTGCTGCCCCCTTTTACCTCACCGCCCCCCAGATCTTCCTACTACCTCTGGGTGGGCAGCACCACCCACTTTGCGAACCAGTGATTTAAGCTAACCTAACCTGACCTGTGCCTTGCTGTCAATATGCGATAGACAGCTATAAATCCCTTGATATATCCTCCTAGACCATATTTATAGAAATTAACCTCACGAATGAGTGATTTTTAACAGAAAGGAATATGGCGGTGTGTTGCATGTGCACAAGACGGGTGTAATTCTGGAATACTGCCAATTTTGCCGCCAACTCTGCAGCGAATTCTTCCCTCCTTCCTGATTACAGTTTCGTGCAATCATCTGTCCCTGAATGCAGTTTCCATCTCCCATGAATAAGCCTGGCTCCCTAGTCACCAGTCCTTCATGCTGACTCAAGGAGGAGGTGACTCAGGTAACAAGTATAGGACAGATGACTCGTGCCCATATAATTTCCATGTATATAATTTGTACCTCCTACGAATGGGCCTGGCTTCCAAGTTACCAGTCACCTAGTCACCAGTCCCTTGTGATGACTCAGGCAATGACTCAAGTAACAGGTGCAGGAGAATGACAGATGACTCATGGAGGTTAAAGGAAAGTAAAAGTAAGTTAAAATATACATGAGGCTGAGATAGTGGTTCTTGCTCGACCTGGCTCCCTAGTAACCAGTCCCTTGTGATGACTCAGGGAACAGGTGCGGGGGGATAACAGATGAAGATGACTTGTACAGGGGATGACCTAATTTGCACCTCCCTAGTTACCAGTCCCTCGTGATGACTCAGAGGAGGGAGTGACTCAGGGAACAGGTACAGGAGAATGACAGATGAAGATGACTCATACAATTGATGACCTAATTTGAACCTCCTACAAATGGTCCTGGCTCCCTAGTTACCAGTCACCTAGTCACCAGTCCCTCGTGATGACTCAGAGGAGGGAGTGACTCAGGGAACAGGTACTGGAGAATGACAGATGAAGATGACTTGTACTGAGGATGACCTAATTTGAACCTCCTATGAATGGTCCTGGCTCCCTAGTTATCAGTCACCTAGTCACCAGTCCCTCGTGATGACTCAGAGGTGACTCAGATAACAGGTGTGGGAGGATGACAGATGAAGATGACTCATACAATTGATGACCTAATTTGAACCTCCTACGAATGGTCCTGGCTCCCTAGTTACCAGTCACCAAGTCACCAGTCCCTCGTGATGACTCAGAGGAGGGAGTGACTCAGGGAACAGGTACAGGAGAATGACAGATGAAGATGACTCGTACAATTGATGACCTAATTTGAACCTCCTACAAATGGTCCTGGCTCCCTAGTTATCAGTCACCTAGTCACCAGTCCCTCGTGATGACTCAGAGGTGACTCAGATAACAGGGAACAGGTACAGGAAAATGACAGATGAAGATGACTCGTACAATTGATGACCTAATTTGAACCTCCTACAAATGGGCCTGGCTCCCTAGTTACCAGTCACCTCGTCACCAGTCCCTCGTGATGACTCAAGGAGGGAGTGACTCAGATAAGAAAAAAAACAGGGAAAAAACAGGTGCGGGAGAATGACAAATGGAGATGCCTTGTACAATTGATGACCTAATTTGCACCTCCTACGAATGGTCCTGCCTCCCTAGTTACCAGTCACCTCGTGATGACTCAAGGAGGGAGTGACTCAGATAAGAAAAAAAACAGGGAAAAAACAGGTGCAGGAGAATGACAAATGGAGATGCCTCGTACAATTGATGACCTAATTTGCACCTCCTACGAATGGGCCTGGCTCCCTAGTTACCAGTCACCTCGTCACCAGTCCCTCGTGATGACTCAAGGAGGGAGTGACTCAGATAAGAAAAAAAACAGGTGCAGAATGACAAATGGAGCTGACTCGTACAATTGATGACCTAATTTGCACCTCCTACGAATGGGCCTGGCTCCCTAGTTACCAGTCACCTCGTCACCAGTCCCTCACGTAACAGGTGCGGGAGAATGACAGATGAAGATGACTCGTAAGGAGGATGACCTAATTTTGTCTGCAACGCCTCCCATAGCTCCCCCCTCCCCCCAGCACACTCCACGTCAAGAAAACACATAAAACACACTAAAACACGCCCCAAAAACCACTACACAACGTTACTAGAGGCTGATTTATGGCTGCATGGGCGTCCCTCTCACAATCTGCCCCTCCCATAGCTTAGGCCTCTGTTTTAAGCCTGCCACTGACGGTATGTAGGCCGTTTTTTCCTCTTTCCGGCTCGTATATTAATTGCTAGTGATGTGTTCTCCCCGGCTCACCATCGTAACCAGTTTCTGTTGGTGAATTGAGGGTAAAATTACGATTATCTTCACTGGGGCGACTGCTATCTGCTGCTCGGGGGTCAACTGAGCTTCTCTATGCACTTGAGGGCGACCAACGTTACCATATTGTCGTACTCAGCCTTATTTTTACCTTTTTCAGACCCCAAAACTGTCTCCTGGGCCCCAATAACGAGATTCATTCATAGTTATCGTCAAAATAGTTAATTCCTGATGTTTGTTGCTAATAGTTATTCGTTGGAAATCTGTAAATACTGTGCTCTGGGTACGATAATCTGGCTCGGGTATGGTTACAGGGCCTCAAACTATGGTTACAGGGCCTCAAACTATGGTTACAGGGCCTCAAACTATGGTTACAGGTCCTCAAACTATGGTTACAGGTCCCCAAACTATGGTTACAGGGCCTCAAACTATGGTTACAGGGCCTCAAACTATGGTTACAGGTCCTCAAACTATGGTTACAGGGCCTCAAACTATGGTTACAGAGCCTCAAACTACCAGAGAAAGAGATTTAGTTGATTATTATGATGTATGGTAGTATATAATTATGTTTTAGTGAACCAATGCCGCAATAAGCCCTTAATAAACCGTACAGTGGCTGGGAACGTGATATTTACAGGTCCTCAAACTAGCAAATTACTAATAAGGGAAAAAATGGTCGAGAAAATAATGTGTGGTTGTATAGAATTATGCTTTAGTGCGGCTTCTGAGGCATAATATGGTTAAATGTTTCAGTATTATAATTCGCGATGTGAATTATAATATCTTGACCATTTTGATACCGTAATAATAGCTAGGTCGGTGATAAACAAAATGGTAGAAAAGATAATTAAATGCAAAAAGAATAGTTCCAAGTAAGGTAAAGTGAAGAAAACAGGAAGATACAAGATACAAGATACAAGAAAACAAGATACAAGAAAACAAGATACAAGATACAAGATACAAGAAAACAAGATACAAGATACAAGATACAAGAAAACAAGATACAAGATACAAGATACAAGATACAAGAAAACAAGATACAAGATACAAGAAAACAAGATACAAGATACAAGAAAACAAGATACAAGATACAAGAAAACAAGATACAAGATACAAGATACAAGAAAACAAGATACAAGATACAAGATACAAGATACAAGAAAACAAGATACAAGATACAAGAAAACAAGATACAAGATACAAGAAAACAAGATACAAGAAAACAAGAAAACAAGATACAAGACAGGCAACACGATAAAATAAAACAAGGAACAAAAAAAGAAGATACAAGATACAAGAAGAAAATACAAGAAGGAGAAGATAGAAAAGAAGAAGAAGCGATACAAAGCAGAACAGGTCCCAGGAAGAAGAAGAGGAGGCCCCGGGCAGCACGATAGACGCTCGCTTGTCCCGGCAGGTAGTGGAGGAGGGAGGGTCACGTGACGTACACTTCCGGGCTGTTTTGGTTCCCCTGGAGTGTTATCAGCGGCCCAGCACCCCCAGGGCCGACCCCCGCCCGCCCGCCCGCCGCCCCCAGCCACGCCCGCACCACCTGCCCCGTGTGTGTGTGCCTGGCCCCGAGTGTGTGTGTCGCCTGGCCGGGGCGAGGTGCCAGTGCCAGGATGCCCATGCAGGCCCCAGGGAGGGAGGGAGCCACGGGGGACCCACCGGAGATCAGGGTCAAGATCGCCTTCAGTGGGTGAGTGACCGTGTGTAGGTGTGTGTGTGTGTGTGTGTGTGTGTGTGTGTGTGTGTACGCCTGGTCATGGTTTCCTGGCAGGCATTCAGGCTGTACCTGTTGTGTGCCTGACGTGTAATTGCCCACCTGTGCCGCGCCTGACTGTTCCCGCTGTAGCCGAACCTGTGGAGGGGGACACTGACGAGGGGGCAGCCGTCTCTTGCAGAGTTAATACTTACAATATGTATTCATTTTTGGTCCCTGAATGCAGGGCAGCAACAAATGACTCCTGGATAATAGAAGGTCAAGGGGGCCGAAGCCTCCCTGGCGGGGGATCGTGGGGGGTGAAGCCCTTCCTCTAAGGGGGTTGAGTGGGGCGAAGCCTCCCAGTAGGTAAGTTATGTTACGTCAAGCTCGGTTAGGTTAGTTTAAATTTATTCAGCATGTGTTAGGGGCTAACAGAAGTACATGTTTCCCGCCATATAAGATGCACATGTAATTTGGCAAGACATATTTAGAAAAAGATAAAAACTCAACATTTTCCCTGAACTTAATTTATATATATGCAGTATTACATTTGGCAACCTTACTTACAATTATGACTATGATACCGTATATTGCTTTGTGCCCTTCTTCTCTATGTTCAAAGTGTTCCACTGTTGGTTGAAGAATTACAGCGCTCTTACCCCAAGCAGCTGTGACTTTGAAATGGTAAACAAAAGGGTTGGTTGGTAGATTCACTCAGTGTGCAGCGTGCAGGCGGTAACTTTCGCCGAGCTACTGAGGAAACTAATCACACTGGGATGCTACGTTTGATGGGCAATCTTGGTGTTGATCTTGACTTTCAGGGACCATATATATACACCAGATATTCGTTATATGTGAGGGTTACGTTCTGCAAAAAGCTTGCATAATGTGAATTCGCATATATCGAACCTTTCATCCCATTAATTATTGGGGGTTATGTTCCATGACCCGTTTTCGAACCCTCTAACTATTTATTCCGGCACCGTTTCACAATAATAAACCACTGAAGCAACAATAAAGCACATTATTACAGATCAACTGCAAAATATAATATGAAAATACGTATTTTGAATTTTACTGATGGGAAATCAGGACATGGATATTATATTCAAAGTTATATGTACCCCATTCAGGGTAGAGCTTCTCCGAGTCTGACAGCCCAGAGCTGCTGATTGCTTCCGGGGAGACACACCCAAAGTCTACGATTTAAGCTAATAATTAGATGCCTGAGGATTAACTTTAGGATCAGAGGGAAGGAAAGGTTAATTATAGGCGAGGAAAGTGCGGCAAAACATTTTCACCCGCCACCCTCTAGTGCGAGTCGTCCACCATACCTCACCAACCAGTCGCTACTCGCATAATAGCGAATTTTTCTCACATAAAACGAATACTTGGCACATTTAGGTTAGTCGCATATGAGCGAATTCGCATATTTCGAACTCGCATGTATCAAATACCCAGTGTACTAACTTTCAAGTAGAAATAGATGTTGATTAATTTCTGTCAATCATATTACACAAACACATAATGAATCACCTTGACACAAACAATATCCTTACTGACTCACAACACGGCTTTCGACCTTAACGCTCATGTGAATTGCAACTCATTACTACATATCACGACATCACGAGGCTACTTGACCGACATGACGTTAAACAAGTTGACACTATTGTTTTAGATTTTGCCAAAGCCTTCAACAAAGTCCCGCTCAAAAGACTGACATTAAAATTGAAATACTACGGTATTTCAGGACCTATTCTTCACTGGATCACTGCATTTCTTACTAACAGGACTCAACATGTTCTTCTTGACGGACCTTCATCTAGCACTGTCCCTGTTTCTTCAGGTGTCCCACAGCAGAGGTGGGCGTGGTACTGAAAAATCAGTGGTGTAGTTGCGGCAGTGTGGTACTTTTTCCGGAGTAGTGCGATGTGCGGTACTGCAGTAGCGGTAGTCAAAATAAAAAATACTTCTGTGCATGTCCTGGTTATCCAAACAAAGGAAACATGCTTAAAATTGTACAGTGAAAAATTGTCTGGCACCACGGACGGGTCCGGGGTTGAAATGGCGGCACCGCGCGGGTTAAAGAAGACTCGCAATTCTTTTTAGGAGCAGCGAGTAGCGGGCTTTTTTTTATTAATGTTTACTTTTTTTGTGCCCGTGAACTGTCTCCTTTGCTGTAAAAAAAAAAAAAAAAAAAAAGTAAATTAGTCTGTCTATTTAGTATTTAATTTTTAACAATAACTGAAAAGTTCGTATGATTGAATCACTGATTCTGATGACTGATACTGATTGACTGATTGACTCCTATTCACTGTATAAAAAAACATTTCTGTGAGCATGCCGCGCTGCAAATGTCGTCTTCGATAGTTTTCAAGGTACCTCAGGATTTTTTAGTGCGGTCCGCGGTAGTGTGGTATTTTCAGAAATTTTGCGGTAGTGTGGTATTTTCAGAAATTTTGCGGTAGTGTGGTACTGCTGCACCAAGTACCTCACTGGTCCACCTCTGCTTTTTATAAATGTTTTGTTGTCTTTCACAGTGCAGTCACTCCAAGCATTTCAAATGTATTTCACATTTCCAATTTTTTATTAATATTTAAATTCCCTGCCCAATGTGTGCCAGCTACTGAACAATGCCTTTTCTGTTATCTTATCAGGTGATAAGGAGTTTCAGTCTGTCAAAGGTAATGACATTTTTTCACTATCAGATGTATGACGGAGAGCAGGGAACAACTAAATGTTAACAGGAAAGATTCTCTTGTGTCAGACTTCACAGATAGCATTTGAGATAGTGGTCTGAATTAGTAATAACAGTTGATGTGGATGAGCTTCTGCCAGCGGTGGGCCTTCTCACCCCTCCCTCACTGTGGCAAAAGTTTTCTCTGTGTTGCGTGTCTTTTCAAGAGGAGAGATTTACATTACTTCAGCCGTTGATACTTTCTTTCATTTTTATACCATTGACTGATTTGTATAGTTGGGCTGCGTCTTTTAGCTGTGGGCCTCCTTACTCCTCCTTCACTATTTATTCATTTAACCCAGTAGCAGTGGGGATCATGTTTCTTAATGGTCCCTCCAAGCGAGATAAATGAGAAAAAATCACCCCTCACACAAACCATTTCATAATATATATCAAAGCATTTGTGATCAGATTATGTATCATCTATTTTTTGGGGTTTAAATCACGGCACAAATTTGGCCCGTCGCTGCTACCGGGTTAATAGTTGAAGGAAATAGACCCAGGGTTAGCCCCCCACCCCTCTAAAAAATAGCCCACATCACACTGACTATGAAGAAGACAGGATGTTCCTCCATTAGCTCCAGAAATGTTCATGTGTGAGATGTTTTGATTCTCATTTGTACGTAAAGCTTCCTCCTGCGTGACCGTCCATGCCAGTCGTGTTTGCATGAGCCATTGGTCTGTGTGAGTCACTGTGGCAGGTGTGGAGGCCAGGAGTAATGACGGGGGCGGTGGGCTGTGTGGTGGATGTCACTCGCTCTGCCATCGCTGGGAAAAAAAAAAAAAGGAGATAAAAAAAGTAGCCAGGTCATTTACTGAGACTTTTTCTACATCAACCTCTCAATGGGTGACCTTTGGGGTGCGGCCCTGGCACTGTTCTACTCCACTGAGCGCCATTAACTGCACATTGATTTCCAGGCTTTCATAATGGCAGTGCTGATGTAAATATGTCGTATAAAATTTTTTCTTCCGTCATATTTTTTTCCGCTGCGACTAATTTGATTTGACAGTTTGTGTGTGAAGTGAACGAGATTAATGAGGATGCTGTGAGATTTTGTTGTGTCATTATATATAGAAAGAGACAGTAATTATATATGCAGATTATTATTAGTTAATCTGAAATGGTAATGTTTTTATTATTAAGTTATCATATTATTTTAACAGACCTCCTTATTGTGAGGAGTTTTATGCATCCCTCTTAAATCACCTCTTCCTCTTTCCCTTCATGTGATTTTTTGTGTGTGTATGATATGTTATGAGTTAATATTCTTTATTTATTTATTTTTTGTTATATGTCCGTTATAATTCCTCACCTCACACACAAATCCCTTCACCTCGCCCATTGATTCCATTGCCTTGCCCTTGTAGTCAGTGTGCAGGGGACTGTTTTACATGTTTCTACTCCTTACATTCTGGTACCTCTCATCTTCCCCATCCATTGCCTTGCCCTTGTAGTCAGTATGCAGGGGACTGTTTTACATGTTTCTACTCTTACATTCTGGTGCCTCTCATCTTCTTCCCATCCATTGCCTTGCCCTTGTAGTCAGTATGCAGGGGACTGTTTTACATGTTTCTACTCCTTACATTCTGGTGCCTCTCATCTTCTTCCCATCCATTGCCTTGCCCTTGTAGTCAGTATGCAGGGGACTGTTTTACATGTTTCTACTCTTTACATTCTGGTACCTCTCATCTTCCCCATCCATTGCCTTGCCCTTGTAGTCAGTATGCAGGGGACTGTTTTACATGTTTCTACTCCTTACATTCTGGTACCTCTCATCTTCCCCATCCATTGCCTTGCCCTTGTAGTCAGTATGCAGGGGACTGTTTTACATGTTTCTACTCTTACATTCTGGGGCCTCTCATCTTCTTCCCATCCATTGCCTCGCCTTGTAGTCAGTATGCAGGGGACTGTTTTACATGTTTCTACTCTTACATTCTGGTGCCTCTCATCTTCTTCCCATCCATTGCCTTGCCCTTGTAGTCAGTATGCAGGGGACAGTTTTACATGTTTCTACTCTTTACATTCTGGTGCCTCTCATCTTCTTCCCATCCATTGCCTTGCCCTTGTAGTCAGTATGCAGGGGACAGTTTTGCATGTTCCTTCTCCTTACATTCTGGTACCTCTCATCTTCTTCCCATCCATTGCCTTGCCCTTGTAGTCAGTATGCAGGGGACTGTTTTACATGTTTCTACTCTTTACATTCTGACGCCTCTCATCTTCTTCCCATCCATTGCCTTGCCCTTGTAGTCAGTATGCAGGGGACTGTTTTACATGTTTCTACTCTTTACATTCTGGTACCTCTCATCTTCCCCATCCATTGCCTTGCCCTTGTAGTCAGTATGCAGGGGACAGTTTTACATGTTTCTACTCCTTACATTCTGGTACCTCTCATCTTCCCCATCCATTGCCTTGCCCTTGTAGTCAGTATGCAGGGGACTGTTTTACATGTTCCTACTCCTTACATTCTGGTGCCTCTCATCTTCCCCATCCGTTGCTTTGCCCTTGTAGTCAGTATGCAGGGGACTGTTTTACATGTTTCTACTCTTTACATTCTGGTACCTCTCATCTTCTTCCCATCCATTGCCTTGCCCTTGTAGTCAGTATGCAGGGGACTGTTTTACATGTTTCTACTCTTACATTCTGGTGCCTCTCATCTTCTTCCCATCCATTGCCTTGCCCTTGTAGTCAGTATGCAGGGGACTGTTTTACATGTTTCTACTCTTACATTCTGGTACCTCTCATCTTCCCCATCCATTGCCTTGCCCTTGTAGTCAGTGTGCAGGGGACTGTTTTACATGTTCCTACTCCTTACATTCTGGTACCTCTCATCTTCCCATCCATTGCCTTGCCCTTGTAGTCAGTATGCAGGGGACTGTTTTACATGTTTCTACTCTTTACATTCTGGCGCCTCTCATCTTCTTCCCATCCATTGCCTTGCCCTTGTAGTCAGTATGCAGGGGACTGTTTTACATGTTCCTACTCCTTACATTCTGGCACCTCTCATCTTCTTCCCATCCATTGCCTTGCCCTTGTAGTCAGTATGCAGGGGACTGTTTTACATGTTCCTACTCCTTACATTCTGGTACCTCTCATCTTCTTCCCATCCATTGCCTTGCCCTTGTAGTCAGTATGCAGGGGACTGTTTTACATGTTTCTACTCCTTACATTCTGACGCCTCTCATCTTCTTCCCATCCATTGCCTTGCCCTTGTGTGTGTGTGATGTCAAATGAGGTGTATGAACAGCTGTATTAACTCTTTCAGCACCATTCTGTCTCCTCTCCATATATATCATGGTTAGGTTAGGTTAGTTGTGGTTTGTTGCCCAGTTCTTTGTATGTACGGTATGTTGAGGCTATGAAACTATGGACCATTTTAAGTCGTCATATTATCCCTCATATTTAGTGACATTCCCTTCCTTATCCAGTGTGTTTGTGTCCCCTAGTGAGGTCTACAGACACCTCTTCTTTTCTTTTCCTCCTTCCTGTGGTGTGTTTCTTTCCCATTTGTTGCGATCCTTTCCTCGAACATCTTTCTTTTCTCTTCTTCCTGTGTTGCGATTCTCTCCTCAAATCCCTTTCTTTTCTCTAACACCTCTCCTCTACTCCCCATGTGTTACGATCCTCTCCTCAAACACCTCTCCTCCCCATGTGTTACGATTCTCTCCTCAAACACCTCTTCTCCCCATGTGTTACGATTCTCTCCTCGAACACCTCTTCTCCCCATGTGTTACGATCCTCTCCTCGAACACCTCTTCTCCCCATGTGTTACGATTCTCTCCTCAAACACCTCTTCTTCCCATGTGTTACGATCTTCTCCTCTAACACCTCTCCTCTCCCACCCATGTGTTACGATCCTCTTCTCTAACCCCTCTCCTCTCCCACCCATGTGTTATGATCCTCTCCTCTAACCCCTCTCCTCTCCCACCCATGTGTTATGATCCTCTCCTCTAACCCCTCTCCTCTCCCACCCATGTGTTACAATCCTCTCCTCTAACATCTCTCCTCCCTTCTCATGTGTTGCAACCCCTTCTAACACATTCCTCCCCATATGTTGCAATCCTCTCCCCTAACACCTTTTCCTCTCCTCCCCCATGTGCTGCCCTGGTGTGTGTGTGCCCCCAGTGAGGTCTACATCACCTACATCCCCCCGGAGATGGAGGTGGAGACCCTGGAGCATGAGATCCGGGCGATATGCAAGTTTGACACGGCGCAGGTGTTCACCGTCAAGTGGATAGATGAGGAAGGTGAGGTCCGGTGGTGCTGGTGGTTGTTCATGTACTTACTTGCTTATTTCATCTCTAGTTTTGTTTAGTTAGTGTGGGTAGTTTGTTTGTGTGTTTTGTTGTATATGTTTTCTTTGTGTGTGCTACGGGTTGAGTTTTGTGTATTTGATTTCTCTTATATTCAATAGTGGATTTTTTTTTCTTCGAATTTCTGTGGTTTGTTGTTCTGTTCTTGTTTGTGTTTGTACAAGGGTGTAAGTGTATCTGTTGGTGTATTAGCTTGGCTTGGTTTAAGTGGTAAGTGCAGTCAGCTACCCAGATTCTCAGCCATTTTCATTTCATTCTTTCCTTCTTCGTGTGGTATGTTAATATTATTGCAGGCCCGTAATTTTGGCAGATTTTTGGGGGGGGGGGCTAGAGGCCACCATAGGCTCGAGGTGGAGGAGGGAGTGGTGGCGAGCATTTTAAAGACTTTTGAGGCAGAATTACTAGGCATTTTGTCGCCCAAGAACACATATTTGACAAGGCTTTCGTAGGAGTTTTGGGCTTGGAGCAGTAAGTTGCGGGCTTTTTTTTTCATTATTTTCTTTTTTTTTATGCCCTTGCACTGTCTCCTCTGCTGTAAAAAAAAAAAAAAAAAGAAAAAAAAATCCAGGAGTAGTTTTATGACCCTGATGGTAGTTTGACCCTTCCTCTGTGCCATGAACCTAAAGAAGCACTCATTAGAACCCGACTGACGCCCTTTAGAAATAGTTGATGTGAGAAGCAAAAGTGTTTTATAATATCGTTCTTAGAGTCATATTCAGGGCGACATAGAGAACAGCGCCCCCCCCAGAAATGATGGCCCTGTATTGGTATTTCTTTTATCAGTATTTTAGGTGATGTGATAGTTTTGTTTAGTTAAGTTAGTAAGGGTAGTCAGCTAATCAGTTAATCAGGTATTTTTATTTCAGTATGTATTTATATATATTTCTTTGTGTGTGTGTGTGTGTATGGATGTTTGTGTGTCTGTCTTGTTGATATATTAGTTTAGTTTGTTAGTTAGCTAGTTAGTTCCTTATTTTGAGCGTGTGTGTGTGTGTGTGTGTGTGTATGTCTTGTTGATATATTAGTTTAGTTAGTTAGTTAGCTGGTTAGTTCGTTATTTTGAGCGTGTGTGTGTGTGTGTGTGTGTGTGTGTGTGTGTGTGTGTGTGTGTGTTTGCCCCATTATAGTTTATTTTGGAGTGCAGTTTGCTGTATCAGATTTGGTGGTTCTCTTACAAGGAAATTTACTTTTTGATACAGTAATACTCAGTAGAAATAGATTTGATTTAGACTGATATTATAGTTTCAAAACAATAGTTGAATGCACTCAGATTAATCCCCTGTCTCCTCCTCCTCCTCCAGGCGACCCGTGCACCATCTCGTCCCAGCAGGAGCTCAACGAGGCTCTGCGGCTCTACGACCTCAACAAGGACTCCGAGCTCACCATCCACGGTAAGAAGACGCCCTGCTTGTGTTCTCGCTCTTGGCCTCACTGTTTCTGTTTCTCCCGGTCTGTCTGTCTGTGTGTCTTTGTCTTATTATGTCTGCTAGTCTTTGTCTGTGTGTATGTCTGTTTGTCTGTTTGTCTGTTTTCTCTCTCTGGTTGTGCTGTACTTGTTCTTTTTCTTTCTGGGTCATTCTGTTTAACCCGATGGTAGCAGTGCGAATCATGTTTCTTAATGGTCCCTCTAAGCGAGAAAAATGAGAAAAAATCACCACTCACACAAACCATTTCATAATATATATCAAAGCATTTGTGATCAGTTTACGTATCATCTTTTTTGGGGGGGGTTATATCGTGGCACAAATTTGGCCCGTCGCTGCTACACGGTAAAGCCACAAATTTGGCCCATTGCTGCTACACGGTAAAGCCACAAATTTGGCCCATTGCTGCTTCACGGTAAAGCCACAAATTTGGCCCATCGCTGCTACACGGTAAAGCCACAAATTTGGCCCGTCGCTGCTACACGGTAAAGCCACAAATTTGGCCCGTCGCTGCTACACGGTAAAGCCACAAATTTGGCCCATCGCTGCTACACGGTAAAGCCACAAATTTGGCCCATTGCTGCTACACGGTAAAGCCACAATTGGTAAAGCCACAAATTTGGCCTGTCACTACACGGTAAAGCCACAAATTTGGCCCATTGCTGCTACACGGTAAAGCCACAAATTTGGCCTGTCGCTGCTACACGGTAAAGCCACAAATTTGGCCCGTTGCTGCTACCGGGTTGATAGGAATTTTTTGTGTATTTGATTTCTTTTATATTTAATAGTGGAACTTTTTTTTTTCTCAAGTTCTGT
Organism: Eriocheir sinensis; assembly: GCF_024679095.1. Taxonomy (NCBI): domain Eukaryota; kingdom Metazoa; phylum Arthropoda; class Malacostraca; order Decapoda; family Varunidae; genus Eriocheir; species Eriocheir sinensis. Next base: position 10,341,720 of record NC_066573.1, on the reverse strand, counting down.
GGTTTGTTTTGTTCTGTTCTTGTTTGTGTTTGTCTACCTGAGGACACATTTAAAAGTCTTCCAAGTGTTGCTGTTTGCTGCTGCTGCTGTTGATGGTGATGATGGTGATGGTGTTAAAGGTTGGTGATGTTACTGTTATTTATTGCTATTTTCCATCTTTGTCTTTTTACTATTATTATGATCATTATTATCATCATTTTTTCTTTTCTTTTTTTTACTTACAACCATTCAGCTTCCTATGTTTATTTATCTCCAGAAAACATAAAAAAGTGGGAGGTTAAGAAAGTGAGTTAGGTTTACATACACACACATACAGACATACACACATACAAACAATCACCCAGAAACACACACACATACACACACACACACTTGTTAATGCTATAAAGGAACAGAGGGACAAAGTGGTACTGTGTGTGTGTGTGTGTGTGTGTGTGTGTGTGTGTGTGTGTCAGACATGCGTGGTGAGGGGACAAGACAAGCCACTCACTGGGAACTCCGAATTAGCGAGGGGAGGGGAAGGGACACATTGCTTCGGGGAACAGTACAGGGGGAGGGAAAGAGAAGGAGTGGGGAGGGGAAGGGGGATGATAAGAAACGAGGAAAGGGGAGGGAAGGAAGGGGAAGAGGGCATGCACGTTGCTGGGGTAAGGATAAGAGAAGGGGAAGGGGGGAAGATGGGGGGGAGGGTGTATTGAGGGGGAAGGATAGTGGCACTGGGTAACAGGATCTGGAGTCAGTGAAGTGTGGCAGTGCTGGGAAGGGACATCGCGGGACCTACCACCTCTACCACTATTACTCCACCTCACTACCCACTCCTCCACTTGATTCTCTTAACTACAAGCTCCTCCCACCACCTCCACCACCACCACACAAAGGAAGGTTGGTAAAGGGACTCCTCTGGGTCTTGTGTATGGAATGTCCTCCGCGCTTCTTTTGTTTCCTGGTGATTGTCATTTGTTTCTCGGTCAATCAGTAAGTTATTCAGGTTTGCTGGTTTGATGGGGTGTTTGTTTTGGTGTGACGGGTTGAGAGGGGAAGTTGAGAGGTAAGCAGTTCATGGATTTGTTCAGTTAAGAGGGAGAATGAGGGGAAGAGAAGGGGAAGGAGGAGGAGGAGGAAAGGAACATTTGTAAAGAGAGAGAGAGAGAGAGGGGAGACATAAGCAGTTCTTGGATTTGTTATGGAAATAAGAGTGTAAGGGAAAGAGAGGGAAAGAGGAAAGGTAAAGAATAAGGAAGAGAGGGGGAAGGAGGAGGAGGAGGAGGAGGAAAGGAACATTTGTAAAGAGAGAGAGAGAGAGAGGGGAGACATAAGCAGCTCTTGGATTTGTTATGAAAGCAAGAATGTAAGGGGAAGAGGAAAGAGAGGGAATAGGAAGAGGAAGGGAAGGAGGAAGAGGAAGGGGACATGTTGGCAGGGTAAGGGAAAGAGGAAGAGGAGAGGAGCACATTGCTAGAGTAAGGAGAAGGAAAGGAAAGGGAAAGAATAGGAATAAGGAGGGGAAGAGGTTAGATAAGGAAAGAGGAAGGGAAGAAGAGGAAGGACTTGAACTTGTGGTAGTGTTAAAAATGTTCTCTTGTTTTTTTAATCCTCCTCCTCCTCCTTCCTTCGTCTTGTCCACATCACAACTAGAATGAGAAGAGAAAGAAAGGAAAGAAGAATGCAAGGAACGAACGAATGAATAAGGGAGGGAAGGAAGGAAGGAAGGAAGAAAGAAAGGAAAGCAAAAGAGAGAGAGAGAGAGAGGGGTATTTTAGTTCAGTCAGTCAGTCAGT
>NC_066573.1:10297442-10334942 GCF_024679095.1 Eriocheir sinensis | reverse complement strand
AAAACTAACATTAACAAACAATGACTGGGAACGAGAGAGAAGATGGCGCCACTATAAACACTTGTCTGCGCCATGACGGGCTGGGGCCGAATACCATCCAGGCCCCTCAAGCAAACCTACCAGCGCTATAGGCATAGACAAAAAAAAAAAAAAAAAAAAAAAAAAAAATTGATGGATCGCTTTCACTAAAAATAGCAATATCATCAATAACATCCTGCCACTCCATGAATGTTAGAGTGTATGATCAATGTATAATATCCTGCCGGTCCTAACGAACGGCACAGAAACTCGGGGCCTAGCAAGAGGTCTAAGTGCCGGTTTCACAGTCCAACACAGTGTCTTCGTAACAGTCCAACACAGTGTCTTCGTAACAGTCCAACACAGTGTCTTCGTAACAGTCCAACACAGTGTCTTCGTAACAGTCCAACACAGTGTCTTCGTAACAGTCCAACACAGTGTCTTCGTAACAGTCCAACACAGTGTCTTCGTAACAGCCCGAACCAAACTATAGAATCCCATACACTCCAAATTGGGGAGGTCTTCGATGCCACACTAAATACACAAGACTTTTCCTGTATAGTTTCATCAAATTTGTGAACTTAAATATAAACACCAGACACTATACAAGGAAATTTCGAAGGCTCTGGTATTGGTTTGGGAGCTTACTAACCCGTCATGGGGAACTGTGAAACTGGCCCCATACTCAATCGTATCGGACTCCCACTACAGCTAAAGACGGTATTAATAGACTCGCTTCTCACATCAACTATTTCCAAAGGTCAAAGAGGGGATCAATCGGGTTCTAATGGGTGTTTCTTTAGGTTCACGGTACAGAAGAAGGGTCAGACTACCACCAGGGTCATAAAACTATCCCTGGAAATGCCCACAACTCCTACGAAAGCCTTGTCAAATATGTGTTCTTGGGCGACGAAATATCTAGTAATACGACCCAAGTAATTCCGAAGGCCACAGAGCAGGTTAGCCGCAAACACTTCGAACTTCGGGTCGTATTCTGAGACATTTCGCCGCCCAAGAACACATATTTGACAAGGCTTTCGTAGGAGTTGTGTGCATTTCCAGGGGTAGTTTTATGACCCTGGTGGTAGTCTGACCCTTCTTCTGTACCATGAACCTGAAGAATCACACATTAAACACGTATTCTGAGACATTTCGCCGCCCAAGAACACATATTTGACAAGGCTTTCGTAGGAGTTGTGGGCATTTCCAGGGGTAGTTTTATGACCCTGGTGGTAGTCTGACCCTTCTTCTGTACCGTGAACCTGAAGAAACACTCATTAAACCCGTATTATGAGACATTTCGCCGCCCAAGAACACATATTTGACAAGGCTTTCGTAGGAGTTGTGGGCATTTCCAGGGGTAGTTTTATGACCCTGGTGGTAGTCTGACCCTTCTTCTGTACCGTGAACCTGAAGAAACACTCATTAAACCCGTATTCTGAGACATTTCGCCGCCCAAGAACACATATTTGACAAGGCTTTCGTAGGAGTTGTGGGCCTTTCCAGGGGTAGTTTTATGACCCTGGTGGTAGTCTGACCCTTCTTCTGTACCATGAACCTGAAGAAACACGCATTAAAACCTGTATTATGAGACATTTCGCCGCCCAAGAACACATATTTGACAAGGCTTTCGTAGGAGTTGTGGGCATTTCCAGGGGTAGTTTTATGACCCTGGTGGTAGTCTGACCCTTCTTCTGTACCGTGAACCTGAAGAAACACTCATTAAAACCTGTATTATGAGACATTTCGCCGCCCAAGAACACATATTTGACAAGGCTTTCGTAGGAGTTGTGGGCATTTCCAGGGGTAGTTTTATGACCCTGGTGGTAGTCTGACCCTTCTTCTGTACCGTGAACCTGAAGAAACACTCATTAAAACCTGTATTCTGAGACATTTCGCCGCCCAAGAACACATATTTGACAAGGCTTTCGTAGGAGTTGTGGGCATTTCCAGGGGTAGTTTTATGACCCTGGTGGTAGTCTGACCCTTCTTCTGTACCATGAACCTGAAGAAACACTCATTAAACCCGTATTCTGAGACATTTCGCCGCCCAAGAACACATATTTGACAAGGCTTTCGTAGGAGTTGTGGGCCTTTCCAGGGGTAGTTTTATGACCCTGGTGGTAGTCTGACCCTTCTTCTGTACCATGAACCTGAAGAAATACTCATTAAAACCTGTATTATGAGACATTTCGCCGCCCAAGAACACATATTTGACAAGGCTTTCGTAGGAGTTGTGGGCATTTCCAGGGGTAGTTTTATGACCCTGGTGGTAGTCTGACCCTTCTTCTGTACCGTGAACCTGAAGAAACACTCATTAAACCCGTATTCTGAGACATTTCGCCGCCCAAGAACACATATTTGACAAGGCTTTCGTAGGAGTTGTGGGCATTTCCTGGGGTAGTTTTGTGACCCTGGTGGTAGTCTGACCCTTCTTCTGTACCATGAACCTGAAGAAACACTCATTAAAACCTGTATTCTGAGACATTTCGCCGCCCAAGAACACATATTTGACAAGGCTTTCGTAGGAGTTGTGGGCATTTCCAGGGGTAGTTTTATGACCCTGGTGGTAGTCTGACCCTTCTTCTGTACCGTGAACCTGAAGAAACACTCATTAAAACCTGTATTATGAGACATTTCGCCGCCCAAGAACACATATTTGACAAGGCTTTCGTAGGAGTTGTGGGCGTTTCCAGGGGTAATTTTATGACCCTGGTGGTAGTCTGACCCTTCTTCTGTACCATGAACCTGAAGAAACACTCATTAAAACCTGTATTATGAGACATTTCGCCGCCCAAGAACACATATTTGACAAGGCTTTCGTAGGAGTTGTGGGCATTTCCAGGGGTAGTTTTATGACCCTGGTGGTAGTCTGACCCTTCTTCTGTACCATGAACCTGAAGAAACACTCATTAAAACCCGTATTATGAGACATTTCGCCGCCCAAGAACACATATTTGACAAGGCTTTCGTAGGAGTTGTGGGCATTTCCAGGGGTAGTTTTATGACCCTGGTGGTAGTCTGACCCTTCTTCTGTACCATGAACCTAAAGAAACACGCTTTAGAACCCGACTGGTCCCCTCTTTGACCTTTAGAAATAGCTGATGTGTTATGGCAAAGTGTCTTGTAAAACCAGCCGAACGTTCATCACCAGCACCGCCAACGCCTCTCCGCTAAACGTGTAGCGTCATGTTTGCTTGTCGGGATTTCATGGGTGGTTTTCTAGTGCAGGGGTTGGGCAAAACTATCTCTGGAATCACGAATTAGTCCATAAATATCCCAGCAACTTTTACGAGGGTCATTTCATCCAGGCGAACTGAGGTACCGATGTGTTTAAAAATGGCCGTTGAGAGAAAGCTTAGAAACGCAAAGAGGAATGGAGAGAAAAAGCTGGTTATAACATACAGAGACAGGAAGCGAGTGATTAGACGCAGATAAAGGATGAAGATATTTGAATGACATTGAGTTACACCTTGACTGCGGATTTCCTACAAGAAGACATCACCAAGCTACAGGAATGGAACAAAAAGTGGCTGCTACAATTCAATGAAGAAAATAATGTCCTGCATTTAGGAGCGGATATCCAGCACACCAATACCACATGGGAAACACTCCACTATCCACCACAGAGGCAGAGAAAGACCTGGGACTATATGTTACCAGGCTACCAGTGAAGGGATATCCAGCACACCAATACCACATGGGAAACACTCCACTATCCACCACAGAGGCAGAGAAAGACCTGGGACTATATTTTACCAGGCTACCAGTGAAGGGATATCCAGCACACCAATACCACATGGGAAACACTCCACTATCCACCACAGAGGCACCACCTGGGACTATATTTTTACCAGGCTACCAGTGAAGGCAAAATCCGTGCCAATCGCAGCGGACGGGTTAAGAGAAAGAAGGGGACTTGGGCAGGTGATATCATGCGTAGAACTGATAAGATGAAGAACCAAAGTAGCAAAGTGGTAACCTAGAAATTGGAGAAGGGTCGGCAGACAGGACCAGGTGGCGAGATGGAATTTGATGATTTGCCGTAGCAGGATTGAGTACACTGATTGCAGACAGTGAGAGATTGCTATGCTGTCAGTCACTTAAAAGCAGTCAGTCAGTCAGTCAGTCAGTCACCGGATACGCTGAACACACCACGTTACGCATGTTTTGCCTTTCTCTCTCTCTCTCTCTCTCTCTCTCTCTCTCTCTCTCTCTCTCTCTCTCTCTCTCTCTCTCTCTCTCTCTCTCTCTCTCTCTCTCTCTCTCTCTCTCTCTCTCTCTCTCTCTCTCTCTCTCTCTCTCTCTCTCTCTCTCAGTTATTCATCCATTTTTCATTGCCTGTCTGTCCATTCATTTACCCATCTGTGTGCCTATCCCCTTACACACACACACACACACACACACACACACACACACACACACACACACACCACTTAACCATCATTTACCTGTATATCTTCCCCTTATCTTCCCCATCTTTCTCCGCCTTGGTCTTCCCTTTCTCTCATTAACATCTCTGCTTCACCTCCTCCATACCTACCAACCTGATTACCTTTACCTGTCTACCTATCTACCTGGCTTTTTTTTTTATCTGCCTCTCTCTACCTTCTTGTTTTTACGCCTGCCTCTGTCGCCACTAATGTATCTACCTGTCTACCCCTCTTTGTCTGTCTGTCTTCTCTAACTTCTTACCTATTCATGTATTTTCCTACTTATCTACTTACCTATCTACCTACCTTCCTACCTTACCTAACTAACTAACCAACTGCAAAAATAGGAATAAGAAAAAAAAAATGTAAGTACCTCCCCACTCACTTTCCTACCCACCTACCTACCCACCTACCTACCTTTCTTACCCACCAATCATCACCCCTTAACACTTACCCACCACCACTTAGGCACCTGTCTCCAGCGGTGTACCAGTCGAGTGCCAGTCTCTGATGAACTGTAAGAGGCCGACTGGGAGGCACTGATGAATGGCCCTTATGAATTTTTGATTGGCATTGTGCGTTGGCTTTGGTGGTGGTGGTGATGGTGATGGTGGTAGTGATCGGTGGGGTGGGGGTGAGGGTCGCAATGGTAGGGATTATACTAGCGATGGTGGTGGTGATTGTATAGTGGAAATGGTGGTAGCAATAGTGGTGATTGTGGTGGTTTTGGTGGTGTAAGAATTTTAACCCCGTTTCATGGTGGTAGATTAAAGTCAGTGAGTGATTTCTGCTGTGGTGGTGGTGGAGTGATATTGGTGGTGGGGTAACATTGGTGGTGATTGGTGGAAGGAGTGGTGGAAGCAGAAGGTGGTGGTGGTGGTGGTGGTGGATAAGAGTGTTAATGATCGCTATGGTTGAGGGTATATAAACTTATGATGAAAGTGTGGTGGTGGTGATGATAGCGACGATGTGGTGATGGTGGTGACAGTGGTGGTGAACAAGTGGAGTTAGAAAATCGTTATGAGGATGAGGGTGTATAGTGGTGGAGGTGGAGGAGGTGGAGGTGGTGGTAGTGAGCAAGACGGTAACGGTAGTATGGTATTGATTATGTGGTTTTGTGTGGACATTAGCGGTGACTACTACTACTACTACTACTACTACTACTACTACTACTACTACTACTACTACTACTACTACTACTACTACTACTACTGCTACCCCCTTTCCTATCATCTTCTCTACAACCACACAACGTCTCCATCTTTTTCCTCCGCTCTCCTTCTAATATTTTTTCCATACCTTAATTCTCTTCATCAGTCTCTTCTTCCCCCTCTCATCCCTTCCTCCTCCTCCCCTTCTGGTTTTATGTTTCCCTACTTCCCTTCTTCATTAATCTCCCCAGTCTCCTCCTTTCCTTCTTCCCCTTCCATATCTTTTACTCCTTGATTCCCTTTTCTTCCCTTTCTTTTCCCATCCTCTTTATTCCATCCTCATCCTTCTCTTCCCTTTCTCATCCTGTCCTTCTCCTCCCCTTCCATTTCTTTCCCCATACCCTTGATCCTTTCCTCCCCTTATCGTCCCTTCCTTCCTCTCTAGTATTTCTTCTACCACTCCCTTAATCCCCTCTTCATCCGCCTTTCCTCCCCATTCTCATCAGTAACCCAGCACCTGACAGGGATAATAGGAGCTCCCTCTCTCACCTCACCTCACCTCGCCTCACCTGCCTCATTACCTGTCCGTGAGGTGAAACAGGTGTGTATAGGGGACTCCACTCTCCCTGGTGTTGTTTTGGTTTCTTTTGGTTAAGTTTTGAGTCGATTGAGTTTGCGTGGTTTTCTGTTTCATGTTTCTGTTTGTGGTCTTTTCTTTCTGTCTCTTCGTACCTCGTTTGCCTTTTCTATCCCCTTCCTTTCCTTCCCTTCCCATCCCTTCCCCTTCCCATCCCTCTTAACTTTTTCCCTTCCCTTTCCTTCAGTTACTATCCCTTCCTTCCTTCCCCTCCCTTTCCCTTCCTTTCTCTTTATCCTTTTTGCCCTCCCTACCTCTTCCCTTCCGTTACATTCCCTTTTCTACCCTTTCCTTCTCCTTTCTCCCTACCCCTTTTGCCTTCTCTACTTCATCCCTTCCCTTCTCCCATCTCTTTACCTCATTTCCGACCCCTTCCTCCAGTTGCATTCCCTTCCCTTCCCTCTCCTTCCCTTCCCTTTCTTTACTTATCCTTTCCGTTCCATCCCCTCTCCTTCCCTTCCCTTTCTTTACCTACCTCTCCTTCCCTTCCCTTTCTTTACTTACCCTTTCCGTTCCATTCCCTCTCCTTCCCTTCCCTCTCCTTCCCTTCCCTTTCTTTACTTACCCTTTCCGTTCCATCCCCTCTCCTTCCCTTCCCTCTCCTTCCCTTCCCTTTCTTTACTTACCCTTTCCGTTCCATCCCCTCTCCTTCCCTTCCCTCTCCTTCCCTTCCCTTTCTTTACTTACCCTTTCCGTTCCATCCCCTCTCCTTCCCTTCCCTTTCTTTACCTACCTCTCCTTCCCTGATCCATTTTTCTTTGCGTTTTTTTTTTTCATTGTTAATTGTTGTCTTTGTTTTTTTCTAATGGTGTTAAAAAAAAATTGAAACGAAACTCCTATGACCTCTCTTTTTGGACACTCCTTTGACCTCTATTCAGGAGCAGCGAGTAGCGGGCTTTTTTTTACATATTCTTCTTTACTCCGTTTACTCCAGTTCCATTCCTTTCCCCTGCCCTTCCCTTCCTCTCCTATCCTTCCCCTCCCCTCCCTCCCCAATTGGTCTGTAACTTAACCTAACTCCTGCATCTGTAAAGTGAAGGATTTATTTATCCCGCCCAATCTCTCTCTCTCTCTCTCTCTCTCTCTCTCTCTGGTTTATTTATTTTTTGATATTGCGATTTTTTTTTTGTCCCATCCATCGTGCCCCGTGTGTGTGTGTGTGTGTGTGTGTGTGTGTGTGTGTGTGTGTGTGTGTGTGTGTTTGCGCCAGTGGATTTGAGGGATTTGTTGAGTTGTTTGGATCTGGAGGAGGAGGAGGAGGAGGAGGAGGAGAAGGAAGAAGAGGAGAAGGAGGAGGAGGAGGAGAACACATCTGTATCTTCTCTATTTTTGTCGTGTGTGTGTGTGTGAGAGAGAGAGAGAGAGAGAGAGAGAGAGAGAGAGAGAGACCTTTTCTTTTTTACTTATTGTTTGAAATGAGACTAGTTGGTGGATATGGTGGTGGTGGGGAAAGGGGAGGGGGGTGGAGGGAGGGAGGAGGGGGAATAGAAGATTGAGAGTGGAGATAGAGAGAGGGAGAGGAGATAAAAGTGGAGAGAAGGAGGCGGAGGAGAGGTTAGAATAGGGGAATAAGAAGTGGAGGGAAAAAAAGGAGGAGGAGGAGGAGGGAAAATAAAAGAAGAGAGAGGAAATTGAGGAGGTGGAGAAGGAGGGAAAAAGAGGAGTTCGCATGGGATAGAAGACAACTCATAGGAGGAGGAGGAGGAGGAGGAGGAAGAGGAGGAGGAAGAAGAGCAGAGAGGAGGAGGAGGAGGAGGTAAGAAGAGAAACGGAATCGAGGAGGAGGAGGAGGAGGAGGAAGAAGAGCAGAGAGGAGGAGGAGGAGGTAAGAAGAGAAACGGAATCGAGGAGGAGGAGGAGGAGGAGGAGGAAGAAGAAGAGCAGAGAGGAGGAGGAGGAGGAGGTTAGAAGAGAAACGAAATCGAGGAGGAGGAGGAGGAGGAGGAGGAAGAAGAGCAGAGAGGAGGAGGAGGAGGAGGTTAGAAGAGAAACGAAATCGAGGAGGAGGAGGAGGAGGAGGAGGAGGAAGAAGAGCAGAGAGGAGGAGGAGGAGGAGGTTAGAAGAGAAACGAAATCGAGGAAACATGGAAACATGGAAGCGCAGGCAACAGAAAGCCTATTGGCTCATTACGAGGTTGCCCGCTTTGGTGATTTAATCTGCTCGACAGCCTGGGGCCTGGGGAGCAGATGAAAGCACCTCGACATTGAGGAGCAGATGAAAGCGCCTCGATATTGAGGAGCAGATGAAAGCAACTCAATATTCAGTTTACTCCCGACGCAGCGAAGTGACGGTCGATTCTATATTTGAAGGAGTTGATAGTATTCGCATTTACTACTTCTGAAGGAAGATTGTTCCAGTGACGGATGACTCGGTTTGAAAAGAAACTCCTTCCGATGTCTGTGTTACATCGACTAGACTGAATGGGTAAACCGTTATTTCTAGTTCTTAGGTTGGTTTGCAATTCAAAGAAATTGGAGTAATCGACGTTATTGAATTTTTTAGATACTTGAAGACTTGAATCATATCTCCTCGTAGGCGTCTTTTCTCCAATGTAAAGAGATTGAGTCGCTTGAGTCGTTCCTCGTACGGTTGAGCCCTTAAGGTTGGTATCATTTTCGTGGCGCGTCGTTGAATCCTTTCCAGTAAATCAATGTCCTTTCTGTAATTAGGAGACCAGAACTGTACTGCATACTCGAGGTGCGGTCTTACCATGGAATTATACAAGGATAGCATCACGTCTGGCGTTTTACACTCGAAGTTCCTCGCTATGAACCCGAGCATAGTGTTGGCTTTGTTGTATGCTTTTTACAGTGATTCGCGTGTTTCAGGTCACTGCTGATAGTGACTCAAGATCCTTTTCCTCCTGCATCGCTTGCAGAGGTCTCCCATTCATGATGTATGTGTGTTTACTATTTCTGGACCCAATGTGCATGACTTTGCATTTGTCAACATTAAAGGACATTTGCCATTTTCCGACCATTCGATAATGTGATTGAGGTCTTTCTGAATGATTTCGCAGTCGGTCTTTGTGAGGGCCTTTCCCCCCACCTTAGTGTCATCAGCAAATTTCGATATTGTGGATTTCAGTCCTGATTCGAGGTCGTTGATATATATGATGAAGAGAATGGGTCCCAGCACTGACCCTTGAGGCACTCCACTAGTGACTGGAAGCCAATCGGAAGGCTGTCCGTTGAGTAGTACTCGTTGTTTTCTGTCGGTGAGCCAATCTCTTATCCACGCGATCAGATTGGCTCCAATGCCCGCCGAGTGCAGTTTTTAAGGAGTCGCTCGTGCGGTACCTTGTCGAAGGCTTTCTGAAAGTCCAGGTATATAACATCACTGGGGATGTGGGCATCCCAGTTCTTATATATACCTTGGAAGAAGTCTAATAAATTCGTTAGGCAGGAGCGCTTGTTTCTGAAGCCATGCTGGGTGTCGGAGATTACATTATTGTCTTCTAGAAACTTAACAAGTTTGTCTCTAATAATCTTTTCGAGTATTTTTCCTGCCACTGATGTCAAACTTATGGGCCTGTAGTTTAATGCAACGCTTTTGTCTCCTTTTTGAAAATTGGTGTTACGTTCGCCATCTTCCAGTCTTCCGGGACCTTTTTCAATTGAACAGACTGGTTGAATATGTTAGTGAGTGGCTGAAGTATTTGTTGTTTAAGCTCTTTTAATAACCGCGGGGACAAACCGTCAGGTCCTGTTGACTTGTTCGTGTCGAGTTTATCCAAATACTCTTTCACTTCTTGGTCGCATATTGAGTCAATTTTCAGGGGCGTGATTCTCCTCGGCTGGTCAGGGTTCTCGGGCATGGTTTCGATGTTTTCGACTGTGAATACGGATGCGAAGTTACTGTTGAGGATTCTGGCCATCTGTTTACTGTCCTGAGTTGCAGCTCCAGTCTCGTCTGTCAGGGGACCAATATTGGATTTTACTTTCTTTTCGATCTGATGTATGTGAAGAATTATTTTGAGTTTGTCTTGATGTCACGCGCTATTTGTTTTTCGTAGTTGCGTTTACTACTCCGAATAAGGGTGCGACAAGCTCTGAGGCTGTTGTGGTACTGAGTACGGGCTTCGGCCGTGTCATTCTCTTTCATTAGGTTATAATTCCTTTTTTTTAAGTTTACCGCCCTTTTATTTCTCTGGTCATCCACGGTGGATCTACGGCACCATTTACTCGCCTGGGTTTCGTCGGCACTGTAGCCTTTTCTACTCCCAAAGCTTATCTTTGAAGTTGTTCCACACGTTGTCGATTGTATTGTCGGTTAGGTGAAGTTGGTCCCAGGTCGCGGAGGAAGCAGCTCACGGGCTAGGTTGAAATTTGCTTTTTGTAGTCTGGTATCACTGACGGATTGTCTACGAGTTTGTGACTTATGTTGACATTGAAACGGATTAAGTGGTGATCGCAACCGTTAATTTTTCACCAACGTCACAGTCGCGAATGAGGTCGGGGTCGCTTACTAATACCAGATCCAGCAGATTGTTTTCTCTTGTTGGTTGAGTTACAACTTGAGTGAGGAACGAATCCTCCACCATTTCTATAAGCCTGTTACCCTCTTGATCTCCAGTCAATTGTCCCCAGTCAATGTTAGGGCAATTAAAGTCCCCAATTATTATTGCTTGTTTACTTTGTGTTAAAGAGTGAAGCTCTTCGTACAGGGCAGTGTCATCGGCTGCTTGTTGTTTTGGAGGCCTGTATACGATCGCAAGTGTTAGTTTCTTATTATTCGCAGTTATTTCCACATAGACGGGGGAGGAGGAGGAGGAGGAGGAGGAGGAGGGCGGGAAAGAAAAGCTCGCGTGAGGTAGAAGACAACTATATGAGAAGGCAGAGGAGGAGGAGGAGGAGGAGGAGGAAGAGCAGAGAGGAGGAGGAGGGGGTGGTAGGGGTGTTGCGTGTGATGAAGGTGAGGGGGGTGAGGTCAGGTGTGTTGCAGGTGTGTTGTGAGCGTGTGTTGTGAGCGTGTTGCTGTGCTTCAATGGACGGGCCGCCAGCTGGGCATGACTCATAGACCAGGAGGAGGAGGAGGAGGAGGAGGAGGAGGAGGAGGTAGGGGGAGGTAGAAGTGTAGCTCGGTAAACCCCCTCTCTTCCCCTCACCTACCTCCTCCTCCTACTACTACTACTACTACTACTACTACTACTACATCTACTCCCCCCCTCTTTCTCCTCCTCCTCCTCCTCCTCCTCCTGCTCTGCCGGCACTGTCCTCCCTTCCTCCCTCTCTTCTCTTTCTCCTCCATTTGTTCCTTGCTCCAGCCGACTCACCACCACCTCACGCTTCGCCTCCTCCTCCTCCTCCTCCTCCTCTTCCTCCACCTCTTTATTTCCCTATTCCTCCTCCTCCTCCTCCTCTTCCTCTGTATCTTCTCATTCCAAGCTATTTCTCCGATTTTTGCTTGTTCTACTTCGTGTTTTTTTTTTTATAGTTTGTTTCTGTTATGCTTCCTCCTCCTTTTCCAAGTTTCCTCCTCCTCCTCCTCCTCCTCCTTCTCCTCCAAAAAAATATATGTACGTACCTGTTCTTTTATAAGCCCACAGGTAACATTACTCATTAGCCACCGCAGTAAACATAAGCACAGGTGTCTGGCTGCCATATCACCTGTGTCTGTGTGTGTGTGTGTGTGTGTGTGTGTGTGTGTGTAGAGGAGAGAGGAAAAAGGGGATGAGGTGGTGCAGTCAGTCCTTTCCAGTCACCCCCCCACTCTGTTCCTCCCTCCTCCTCCTCCTCACGGTCCAAAAGCAGTGTTGCTGTAGCCCCGAACATTGATCACCCCAGAGAACCACAAAACCCAATAGGAGAAGACGGGGCAGGTCTTTTCACGCTCGCTTTTATCTCGCCTTTCGCCTTTCCACCCTTTCCTGCACTTGTCGCCCTCGATCCTGCAGGTCTTAGCGGCAGGTGAGGGGGAGCAGGAGCAGGAGGAGGGTCGAGAGCAAGAAGGAGAAAGAGCTGGATACTGTGAGGGACGGAATGTGGAGGAGGGAAGGGGAGGGACGGAGGAGAGAGGGAGGGTCGCGGCGGGAGTGAGTGTGGGGTCAGTCTGCCTCTAGCCGTGGATCGGTGAAGGTGGTAGTGCCTCCGACCTTGCTGCCTCGCCCCGCCCCGCCCCTCCCCTCCCTCGGTGTCCCCCTACCCGCTACCTGTTACACGCCCCCCCACCCACCTGTGCTGTCACCTGGCGCGCCCGCGGACGTCGCCACGCCCCCCCTTGTGGTCCCATAAACACACACACACACGCATACAGACACACCTGTTCTCCACGCACGCAACTTTTACAACGCCACACACACACACACACACACACACACACACACACACACACACACACACGCGCGGGTTTCGGAGACTTGACATGTGCCTTGCGTCGTTGCGTAGTGTTTGTACGTGTGTTTGTGTACGCGTTACTCCTGCTACTTCTACTACTACTACTGCTACTACCGCTGCTACTGGTGGTGGTGGTGGTGTTTGCAAGCCAACGCCCCTCACCCCCTCCCTGCACCCCCTTTCTCCCTCTCCCCCTTCCCCATACTCCTCCCCATCTCCTCCCCGCCGTCCCACACCAGCCATAATCCCCTTCCCTTCCCCGTCAACGCCCCTTGGAAATGGATGGGAAGGGGGCGTGCGCGCGCGTGTGTGTGTGGGAGGGGGTGTGATGGGGCATGTCTAAGCGAGGAGGGGGGGTCAAGGGGCCGTGGATGGATATGTTTTGTGTGTGCTTAGAACTCAGTCGGGGCAAGTATTATTGTCTGTGTATTGTGTGTGTGTGTGTGTGTGTGTGTGTGTGTGTGTGTGTGTGTGTGTGTGCATCAGCTGTTTTGAGGTGTGGTGGGGTCACTCACCTGCCCAAGGAGTAGGAGGAGGAGGAGGAGGAAGAAGAAGAGGAGGAGGTGGAGGAGGAGGAGATTCGTGGTTGTGGTGCGGGTGAGGGTGGAGAGATAGATAAGAGGGTGGAAGAGAGAGAGAGAGAGAGAAAAAAAAAAGGGGAGAGAGGGTGAAGGTGGAGTCTGGCAGTGACCGCTTAATATCTCCTCTACACTCCTCCTCCTCCTCCTCCTCCTCCTCGTCCTCTTCCTCCTCCTCTGCAGCTGATGTCACTGCCTCATTAGCTTCTCCTCACACGCCCTTTTGTGCTTGTGAGGGGAGAGGGAGAGGGGGGGGAGGAAGAGGGGAGGGGTTGGCATTAAGCAAACTAGTGAAGGGAGGAAGAGGAGGAGGAGGAGGAGGAGGAGGAGGAGGAGAAGTGTCGTGTGCTGGTGACTTCGGTAATCCTGGTGGCAAGAAATCTCTCTCTCTCTCTCTCTCTCTCTCTCTCTCTCTCTCTCTCTCTCTCTCTCTCTCTCTCTCTCTCTCTCTCTCTCTCTCTCTCTCTCTCTCTCTCTCTCTCTCGGAGTGTGTGGGTGTACGTAGTAGTGAGTGGGAGGTGGTGAGAGAGAGAGAGAGAGAGAGAGAGAGAGAGAGGGGGGGGGGTAGTCTTATGTGGATCTGTGCGAACATTCCTGACCGTCTTTTCAAGGTCACATGAAGAGGAGGAGGAGGAGGAGGAGGAGGAGGAGGAGAGGAAAGTGGGAAAAAAAAGAGAGGAAGAAAGATGTTCCAGTTGAGGTCCTGAATCACCACCATCACCACCACCACCATGACCACCACCACCATCACCACCACCATCACCACCACTAGTCACCACCACAACCTCCATCACCACCACCACCACCACCACCACAACCACCACCACCACCACCGCTCGTCATCACCACATCCAGTAGTCAACACCAACATAATCAACATCAGTCATCACCATCACTACCATTCACCACCATCATCACCACCATTCATCACCACCACCATCACTACCATTCACCACCACCACCATCATCACTACCATTCATCACCACCACCACCATCACCACCATTCACCACCGCTACCATTACGCTCATTGTCAGTCACTTGGCCTCACGTTTTGCCGGTTCATGCTAGTTCGCTTCCTCCTCCTCCTCCCCCTCCTCCTCCTCCTCGTGTGTCCTTCAGTTCGCCTAAATGTCATCATCTTTCTGTCTTCCCTTCCACCTCTCACCTGTCTCCCCCATACTAATTACACATCTACCTGTTTGTCATTTTTCATACTTATCTTTTTTTTTTTTGCTTCTGTTGCTGATATATCTTTTTTTATGACCCTTGGACTGTCCTCAGGTCCCGTAAAAAAGACGGATGGGGCAAGAAAATTACTCTGGTATATATCTTGTTTCTTTCTGTTACTGTTGCGTATTTTTCGTTCTGATCTTTAAACTTGTCTTCTCGTCCCGTAAAAAAAGAGACGAAGAAAGATATTGGACCAGTTATCGTTGAATGTTGTATTATTTATCATTATTTTTTGTTTGTTTGTTTGTTTGTTTTAGTAGCTGTATATCCTTTCTCAGGCCAGTGATGAAAGCAAATGAATCAGGGGTTGTTGATTTGACTTCTAAGCACGTGTTTTTTGGTAGCTTCCTCCTATCATCCTTTTTTTCTGACCAACATACGGTAAACCAATCAAGCATATCTCAGAGCGTCCTCCCGTGTTGACCTTCCAGTTCTCGTCTCAGCGCAACACAATCTACTTGCACCGTTCGTCGATTTGACTTCCAAGCACCTGTGTTTTGGTAGCTTCCTCCTATCATCCTTTTATTCTCCCCAACACACGGTAAACCAGCTAAGCATATCTCAGAGCGTCCTCCCGTGTTGACCTTCCAGTTCTCATCTCAGCGCAACACAATCTCTACTGGCGCCGTTCGTTATTGGTTGCCATGCGTTGGAGCAGTCTCATATCTCTCGCTTCCTCACGATTCACAGCAAGCCAGCGAAGCGTTGCAGGAAAGTTGGAAAGTTTCGTTTAGTCGGCGCAGCATCTGTAGTCATAAAGCGTTGCAGGAAGTTACGTGTGTTTGCCCTTTAAGCCTCCGTCCAACCCAGTAAATTCAGGTCCATGTTCTTCAACGTATCAGACTCACATCATAACTAATTTCCAAGGCCACAGAGAAGATTAACCTGGTTTCTGTGGGTGATTTGTCCGTTCATTGCGCAGAAATCGTGTAAAACTATAATTTTTATCTCCAGGATCACAAAACAGCCCTTGAGCTCCCTCCCTTTATGACAGTTTTGCAAGGCCACAGACTAGACTAGGTGGGTTTCCATGGGTGATTTGTCCGTTCATTGCGCAGAAATCGTGTAAAACTATATCTCCAGGATCACAAAACAGCCCATGAGCTCCCTCCCTTTATGACAGTTTTGCAAAGCCACATACAAGACTAGGTGGGTTTCCATGGGTGATCTGGCCGTTCATTGTGCAGAAATCGTGTAAAACTATATCTCCAGGATCACAAAACAGCCCATGAGCTCCCTCCCTTTATGACAGTTTTGCAAGGCCACAGACTAGACTAGCTGGGTTTCCATGGGTGATTTGTCCGTTCATGGCTCAAAATTCGTGTAAAACTATCTCCAGGATCACAAAACAGCCCTTGAGCTCCCTCCCTTTATGACAGTTTTGCAAGGCCACAGACTAGACTAGGTGGGTTTCCATGGGTGATTTGTCCGTTCATTGCGCAAAACTCGTATAAAAGTATCTCCAGGATCACAAGAGTCTTTGAAAATCCCAGCAACTTCTACGGGAGGCTTTTCAAACGGGTGATCTGAGGTGCCGGCACGTTTGGGAATACAGACTTTTCACTCACGATTGTTGCCGCGCGGTCTAGTAACAGTCAGGGTAACAGTATTCCAGCGAGTCCCGTCTCCTGCGTCCCCTTTACGGGTTCACAGTAACCAGCGGAGCATCTCAGATATTTCCCGTGTGTGTGTGACCTTGAAGGCTCGCGTCCAATAAAGCAGTCCTCTCAGGCGCACGGTTCTTGCCATCCCTTGCGCTGTCTATCTTTAGTCTCATCTCTTTCGTTTCCTTGACAGATCCACACAACAAACTATTGAGAGTGTCAGAATACCCCCGTATGTGTGTGCCGGTCCTTCCTGCTCCCGTTCAGTCCAGTAAAACATAATCTAACCACACCGTTTTTGCCACGCCTTCCTTTTTCGCTCCTCTAGTCTCATAATCTTCGTTTCCATGACGGTTTAAAACAGCAAACCATTAAAGCAGTAAGGAATGTTCCCATATGTTTGTGTCGGACCTTCCCGCTCCCGCCCAGGCCAGTAAAGCATAATCTCGCGTCTCTCGGTTGTCGCCACGCGTTGTAGTAATGTTCCGAGGCGTCTCATCTTCGTTTCCTTAAGAGGCGCAGAGCAAACCGGCAAAGCATCTCAGAAATTTCCCCTGCGCCTGACCTTCCAGCTCCGTCCAGTCCAGTAAAGCATAATCTCGCGTCTCTCGGTTGTCGCCACGCGTTGTAGTAATGTTCCGAGGCGTCTCATCTTCGTTTCCTTAAGAGGCGCAGAGCAAACCGGCAAAGCATCTCAGAAATTTCCCCTGTACCTGACCTTCCAGCCTCGTCCAGTCCAGTAAGGTGTAATCTCGCGTCTCTCGGTTGTCGCCACGCGTTGTAGTAATGTTCCGAGGCGTCTCATCTTCGTTTCCTTAAGAGGCGCAGAGCAAACCAGCGTTGTAATGTAAGACGTTCCCGTATGTATGGCCTTTTAGCATCGCCCTGTCCAGTAAACCACAATCTAGCGTCACGCGGTTGTTGCCACGCGTGGTATAACATTCCTCGGCGTCTCGTATCCTGCATCACCTGACAGACACACCAATCCAACAGTGTGTCTTAGAAGTCCCCGCGTGATTGAACCTCCAGCTCCGTCCAGGCAGCCCAGCATAATCTCGACAGCTCCACGTTGTTGTTCCGAGGAGAAGCATCACCTTCGTTTCCCTGACAGGTACACAGCCAACCAACGGAGCATCTCAGGTTGGCATTACAAGACACTTTCGATTCTCACATCAGTTATTTCTAAAGGTCAAAGAGGGGGTCAGTTGGGTTGTAATGAGTGTTTCTTCAGGTTCATGGTACAGAAGAAGGGTCAGGCTACCACCAGGGTCATAAAACTACTCCTGGAAACGCCCACAACTCCTACGAATGCCTTGTCAATAATGTGTTCTTGGGCTGCGACATATCTTGTAATATGACCCTCAAAGTCCCCGTGTGCAGTAATGTTGTAATGTAATCCAGTAATGTTCCGAGGAGAAGCATCACCTTCGTTTCCCTGACAGGTGCACAGCCAACCAACGGAGCATCTCAAAGTCATCGTGTGATTGACCTTCCAACACAGTTACGACAGCCAGCCACAGGGTTGTTGCCACGCGTTGCACGTATTACTTGTCTATAAGATTTTCCTATTGCTGGACAGATTCGTAGCAAACCAAGGCGTCCCGGATACCCACTCATTCCCAGCGCGTCTGACCATGTAGCTTTTGTCAAGTCGAGAGTCACTTTAGGAATGTCACCAAAATTCTCACATTCTCTGACAGATTCACACCAAACCGAAGCGTCCTGGATACTCATTCCCACCGCGTCTGACCTTTTAGCTTTTGTCAAGTCGAGAGTCACTTTAGGAATGTCACCAATATTCTCACATTCTCTGACAGATTCACACCAAACCGAAGCGTCCCGGATTTGGGTCGTATTATAAGATACTTCGCCGCCCAGGAACACATATTTGACAAGGCTTTCGTAGGAGTTGTGGGCATTTCCAGGAGTAGTTTTATGACCCTGGTGGTAGTCTGACCCTTCTTCTGTACCCTGAGCCTAAGAATAGCTCATTATAACCTGATTGATCCCCTCTTTGACCTTTAGAAGTAGCTGATGTAAGAAACGAAACTGTCTTGTAATACCAGCCCACTCATTCCCACCGCGTCTGACCTTGTAGCTTCTGTCCAGTCCAACATAGTTTCGCTTCACGCTAATAAGACTTTCCTATTCCTGGACAGATTCACAGCAGACCAACAAAGCGTTTCGGATACTCCTCCCTTGTCTGACCTTTTATTATTATTTTTTTTACAACAAAGGAGACAGCTCAAGGGCACTAAAAAAAGTAAACAATAATAAAAAAAAGCCCGCTACTCGCTGCTCACAAAAAGAATCTAAAGAGGTGGCCGAAAGAGAGGTCGATTTCTGTCTGCTCCAACTCAGTCTTTACAGTCATGGTTGAAGGCTCGCGTTGCACATGGCGCTCCTTCGTCACGGCCTTCGTTGCCCTGACATGAATAGCAGACAAACGAAGCACTCATTGTCGTTATTTTTCCCATACCAAATCGAGGTTACGGTCATAGGCTCCCGTTGCGCTGTCGTTCCTCGGAGTCTCCCAGCCTTCGTTGCCTTTCCAGCAGACAAAGCACTCGTTGTCGTTGTTTTCCCCATACTTAAGCGAGGTCGTCACATAAGGGGGTGCGCGGGGGGAGTCACTTTCTTTCCCCCTTCACCTCCCTCCGTCCTCGTGGTGTCTCGGCGCGCACATGACGGTCCGTTGTTATAAAAAAGAAAAAAAGATGAAAGTTCCAGCACGTTTGGCCTTCCAGCTTCCCTCCGTCCAGTTATTTCAATCTCGGCAGTTCCATAGTTGTTGTCACGCGTTGTTATTAAAGAGTCTTCTAACCTCACTGTCTGGGACGAAGCATCTGAAGAATCATTTGATATGCTTGGTTTATGATCACGTTGTAATCGCTCCCTGTGCATCTTTTTGTATGTATTGTGTTTGATTATGGTAAGCTTCTTATTTAATTGATTGTGTTCGTATATGGCGCAGTCCAGATGGGTACAAGAACTAACTATCCATCCTTGCCAAGTTATCGTGCTCACCGCATTGCCTTATCGTTAATTCTGAAACTATACCCCCAAAAAACAAAAAATATCGATAAGTAACAGTTTTAACGCTAACTTTATTTTTCTATCGTTATTTGTGAATGTACGAGAGTCTGAGGCATATAAATGATAAACACAATGCGGTGAGTACGATAATCTGGCATCAACATCATCGCATACATCGATAAGTAACAGTTTTAACGCTAACTTTATTTATCTATCGTTATTTGTGAAGGTACGAGAGTCTGAGGCATATAAATGATAAACACAATGCGGTGAGTACGATAATCTGGCATCAACATCATCGCATACATCGATAAGTAACAGTTTTAACGCTAACTTTATTTATCTATCGTTATTTGTGAAGGTACGAGAGTCTGAGGCATATAAATGATAAACACAATGCGGTGAGTACGATAATCTGACATCAACATCATCGCATACATCGATAAGTAACAGTTTTAACGCTAACTTTATTTATCTATCGTTATTTGTGAAGGTACGAGAGTCTGAGGCATATAAATGATAAACACAATGCGGTGAGTACGATAATCTGGCAACTCTGTAACTATCCGTCATGTGTTTTTGTCGCGTTCCAGTTTTTCTTCCTCAATACTAGCGACGCATGTTCTTCCTTGTTGGACTCACGCTGCTCCCCTTTCCCCTCCTCTCCCCTTCCTCTCCCCTTCCCCTTCCGGCGCTGCACTTGACCGATGTCGTAGTCAGGCTTGGGGATCGATGAAGGGCGTGCGAGCGAGCGGCCGGACGCAAGACGCCGATCGAAACTTAATCATTCGTCGGCGGTTTGAGTGAACGCGAACCCGGCCGTGCACAGCTAACCGCGTCCTTGCCGTTCCCCACCGCCGCCACTTCCTCCTCCCTCTGGTGGTACTGGCGGAGATCTTGCTGCTGGAGGATAGGATAGGGAAGGAAGCGTATGGAGTGTCGATTTTTATTTATTATCACGAGTTAACACGTGAAGTAGATGATAGGATAAATGATTTTTCTTAATAACCTGGTAGCTGCGGGGACCATGTATCTTAAAGGTCCCTCTAAGCAAATTAATGAGAAAAAATCATCACTCACGCAAACCATTTCATAATATATATCAAAGCATTTGTGATCAGTTAATGCATCATCTATTTTTGGGTGTTTATATCATGGCACAAATTTGGCCCGTCGCTGCTACACGGTAAAGCAACAAATTTGGCCCGTCGCTGCTACACGGTAAAGCCACAAATTTGGCCCGTCGCTGCTACACGGTAAAGACACAAATTTGGCCCGTCGCTGCTACACGGTAAAGCCACAAATTTGGCCCGTCGCTGCTACACGGTAAAGACACAAATTTGGCCCGTCGCTGCTACACGGTAAAGACACAAATTTGGCCCGTCGCTGCTACACGGTAAAGCCACAAATTTGGCCCGTCGCTGCTACACGGCAAAGACACAAATTTGGCCCGTCGCTGCTACACGGTAAAGCCACAAATTTGGCCCGTCGCTGCTACACGGTAAAGCCACAAATTTGGCCCGTCGCTGCTACACGGTAAAGCCACAAATTTGGCCCGTCGCTGCTACACGGTAAAGCCACAAATTTGGCCCGTCGCTGCTACAATAAGATTTGTCCCGTCGCTGCTACTAGGTAAAGCCACAAATTTGGCCCGTCGCTGCTACACGGTAAAGCCACAAATTTGGCCCGTCGCTGCTACACGGTAAAGCCACAAATTTGGCCCGTCGCTGCTACACGGTAAAGCCACAAATCTGGCCCGTCGTTGCTACCGGGTTAAAACAGGCTCTTTCATATACTCCTCGTAGATGTGAGGCTACTTGTTGCTACAGGGAACTCTTTGGAAGCGCATGAGGGGCTGACCTTTACTTTGACATTACAAGAGTTAGCACGTTAAAGTCATGTTAAATGGATGCTCTTGTAAAAGCTTCGACTCTTCCCTCTCTTCGTATAAGTGACGTTACTTTTGTTGCTAGAGGGAAAAATAATGTGACGAACAAGTTATTGGCCTTAATTATTTGGGTATCAAGAGATTACACGTGAATTACCTAGGTTAAAGGTGTGTTTTTAATTGAACATGCAGACTCCCTCTCTCTTCCCTCCTCGCTATAGATGTGATGGTGTTAGTCCTGTTGTCGTTAAATCCAATATTATTCACCTCTGTTACCGAGACTCATCGTATTTTAAGACATTTCGGTGCCCAAGAACACATATTTGACAAGGCTTTCGTAGGAGTTGTGAGCATTTCCAGGAGTAGTTTTATGACCCTGGTGTTAGTTTGACCCTTCTTCTGTACCGTGAACCTAAGGAAACACTCACTAGAACCCGACTGACCCCCTCTTTAACCTTTAGAAATTGTTAATGTGAGAAGCGATTGTCTTTTAATACCAACCATAGCGACAGATTTTTCAACACTTAAGCGATCAAGCACACAGACACATTTGCCAAGGCTTTCGTAGGAGTTGTGGGCATTTCCATGGGTAGTTTTATCCTCCCTTGTGATAGTTTGACAAAGCTTCTGGACCACGGACGTTAAAACAAAACAAAACACAAAAACACTCTTGAGAACCCGATTAAGCACCTTATTTGTCCTTTTGGAAACTTACAACGAAGAAAGAAACATCATAGCGATAAAGGGTCTAATTTGAAGAGTCTGATGAGGCCACTTATCCCCTTACAAACCGGGCGTCGTATAGTCCAAAATCTTACGAGATATCAGAGTAATTGCATTGTTGAGATTGATGACTCCGCGCTTGACAGATAAGGGCGCCCCACTCTATACGCTAATGGGTCGCCTCAATAGCTGGTGTTAGTCTGCTTTGTTGTCTGACGGAGAGGTATATTTAGGCACCGTCTGAGGTAGGTTGGTGCGTGTGATATTGGGTGGAGTCGCGCGTAGAATTGACAGGTTTAAAGGTGTGTGATTTTTCTTATAGAGGAACCTGATGTGATTTTTCTTATAGTGGAACGTGACGTGATTTTCCTTAACTTCCTTTCTCCTCTTTGTATTTGTTCATCTTCTTCTAACTCTTCTTTCCTCTCCTCTTCTCGCCTCTCCTCTAATTTTATCTCTTCTTTTTTCTCCTCTACTCTTCCTCTTCCCGGCCTTTCCTTAACCTCTTCTCTTTTTTCTGTTTTTTTTCTTTTTATTCTTCTCTCCTCTTCTCTCCTCTCCTTTCCTCCTCTTCTTTCCTCTCCTCTACTCTTCCTCTTATCGGCTATTCCTTAACCTCTTCTCTCTTCTCTGTGTTTTTATTTTTCTCTATTTACTCTTCTCTCCTCTCCTCTTCTCTCTCCTTTTCTCTCCTTTCTCCTCTCCTCTTTCCTTTCTATCATTTTCTCTCCATTCCTCTCTCCCTCATTACCTCCATTGCTCTGTCCTTCCCTTCATCTCCTCTCCTCCAACTGACCTCTCTTCTCACTTTCCTTCCACTCCCTCTTCTTATCTCTTCTCTTTTTTCTGCGTTGCTCTTCCTCTCCTCTCCTATCTTCTCCAGCCCCTTCGTCCTCTTTCCTTTCATCCCTCACCTCGCCTCAACCTTCCTTATCTATTCCTCTTTTCTCTCTTCTTTCCTTCCTTCTCTATTCATCAGTCTTCCCAGCCTCTCCTCAACCTTACGACTTTTCTCTCTCTCTCTCTCTCTCTCTCTCTCTCTCTCTCTCTCTCTCTCTCTCTCTCTCTCTCTCTCTCTCTCTCTCTCTCTTCCTCATCCTTTCCCTTTCTCCATATTCTTCCACTCCTCCTCCTCCTCCTCCTCAGCTTCTCATCTCCTTCACATGTTCTCTCCATCTCCGCTTTCCTCTCCTCCTCCTCCTCCTCCATACTTGTCTTTCCGTATCTCCGCTTTCCTCCTCTTCTCCTCCTCCTCAGCTTCTCACCTTCTTCACATGTTCTCTCTATCTCCGCTTTCCTCCTCCTCCTCCTCCTCCTCCTCCTTCTCTCATGATTGTTGTTGTCGCCTCCTCAGCATCCTCCCCGTCCATGTCTTATCCTGTTAGCGTCCAATCTCTGCTATTCGGGATGTCGCTGCACACAAACAGAAGACTCACAGACCTCGATCATTATTCCTTTATGTTCCTCTCCCATTCCTCGTCTTTATCTCTCTCGTCTTCCTCCTCTTTTTTTTTTTTTTCCGCTGACCTTTTTTTTCTCTCTCTCTCTCTCTCTCTCTCTCTCTCTCTCTCTCTCTCTCTCTCTCTCTCTCGCGTTTTTTTTTTTATATATATTCTAGCCTTTCTCATCATCCTGACCTTTTTTCCATCTCCTGACCTTTCTAGACTCGTTATGCAAACGGTCTCGGGCTAAGGCGTTGGGGGGGAGTGAGGGAAGGCTAGGTTGGGCGGGAAAGGTAGATGCTGGGTTGGGCTGGACGGGCTTTGGGCGGGTTAGGTGGTCAAGGTTGTCTTTTTCTTTCCTCACATACGCATGAAAAGAATAACCGATCAGACGTAAAAGAGGAAGATAAAGTAGAAGAAGAGGAGGAGGAGGAGGAGGAGGAGGAGGAGGGCGGATTATCTCATCTCCTCCCAGCCTCCAGCGGTCCTTCAGCTCCCCCCAGAGTACACACATTGATGCACTTTTGTTTTTATTGCGTCATGTATTGACTTCGATAGGGCCGAGCTGTCCTCTCCCCCCCCCCCTCTCCCTCTCCCTCCTCTTCGCGTCCTCCTCCTCGTCCACCTCCTTTCTCTTTTCCGTTTGATAGAGTATGATTTTTTTTATTACTTTCATTTTTGTCATCATCATCATCATCATGTTCTACTTTTTTTATTTTTATGTGCTTCTTTTTCTTCTTTTTTGTTCTTCCCTTTCTTCTACTACTACTACTACTACTTCTACTACCATCAGAGTCTCAATTTTCTACTCCTATATTAATTGAAGTGAACCAAAATTTAACATGAATATTAAATGCGAGAAAACTTCCTGATGCAGCGAGTCTTCCATCTTCCTTCGCTGACTGACCTTACTGACTGACTGACCCAATTATATCATACATTTATTATTCACAAACCCACCTGTCTCATCATCTATTCGTTTTCCTGACCTCTTTTCCATCTCCTGACCTTTCTAGACTCGTTATGCAAGCGGTCTCGGGCTAAGGCGTTGGGGGGAGGGAGGGAAGGCTAGGTTGGGCGGGAAAGGTAGATGCTGGGTTGGGCTGGACGGGCTTTGGGCGGGTTAAGAGGGTATGACTATTACACTGGGCAAATTTTCCGTGGATCTTCAGTCAAACCACGATTTCCGCTGGCGTGGTTCTCATATTTCCGTGGTTTTCTGACGTGTCCACGATCTTCCAAAGCTTCAGTAGATTTAACCGAAGGAAGACGGTATTTCTCACCATCATCATCATCAGCAATAACAAGAAACAAATGAGAACCACGTTAGCGGAAATCGTGGTTTGACTGAAGATCCACGGAACATTTGCCCTGTGTGACAATGGGTAATTTGGGCTAGTTATGTTTGGGTGAACTGGGCTAGGCAAGATGGTCTAGGCAGGATAGGTTGAGCTCGTAAAAGTTGGGCTAGTTTAAACTATTGGAAGGCTGGTTTGGTTTGGTTGGTGGGACTAGATCGGTTGGTTAGTCTGTTTTGGGCTGGTTAGGTTGGTTGGGCTGTTTCGGGGCTGGATCGGTGGCTTGGGTTGTTTGGGCTGGTTCGGTTGGGCTGTTTTGGGCTGGCTCGGCGGAGGCTGTAATCTCATTTAACGTGGCGGTAGACTTCATTATTTTTCTCATCTCTCTCGCTATGTGCCGCTGCCTCCTCTTGATTCTGTTTATGTCGCGGCCTTGGCGGCGGGGCGGGGCGCGGCCTTGGCGGGAGGACAGAATGAGAATGAGAAGGGAAGAGAAGAGGAAACGAGGGAAAAGAAGGAGGATGAGAAGGGAATAGAGGAAATTTAAGGAAAGAAAAGATGAGAGAAAAGGAAAGAAGCGGAGGTTAGAGAGAAGGAAAGAAAAGAAGAATGGAAAGGGAAGGAGAGGAAAGGAGTGAAGAGATGAGATAAAGGAGAGGGAGAGAAGGAAAAAAAAGGAAAAGAAGGGTAAGAGAGAAAGGAAAGAATGGAGCGAAAGAAGTAATGAGAGAGAGAGAGAGAGATTAAACATGGAAGTGCACGCAAAATTAGGTGGAAAGGAGGTTCATAGATAAAAGGAAGAGAGAAAGAGAGAGAGAGAGAAGGGGAGAAAGGAAGAAGAGGTGGGGAGAGAATAAAGAGAAGAGAGAGGAAGGGGAAGCAAGGGAATGGGGAGGGGCGGATGGCATGCAAGACTTAGGGAGGGAAGGGGGAAAGACGGAGGAGGAGGAGGAGGAGGAAGAAGGGGAAGGAGAGGGGAGTCAATTGCAGCAGTTAGCGAAGAGGGGAAGGGACATGCGACTGAGGGGAGGGAATTGCAGGGGTTAGAGAGAGAGAGAGAGAGAGAGGGGGATGGATATAGGAAAAAGGAGATAGGTTATGGCGAAGAGATAAAAAGGGAAAGGAAATTGAAGGAAAGAGGTCAAAGGGAAAGGGATTGGATGAGAAGGGGTAGAGAAGGATGATGGGAAAGTGAAGGGGGGAAGGGATGGGGAAGGGAGGGACATCGTGGAGGTTCGAGATAGGGAGAAGAGGGGACTGATGGGAAGGGAGTGGGGTGAAGGGGGGAAGGGATGGGGAAGGGAGGGACATCGTGGAGGTTCGAGATAGGGAGAAGAGGCTACTTAAGGGAAGGGAGTGGGGTTAAGGGGAAGAGATGGGAAGGGAGGGACATCGTGGAAGTTCGAGATAGGAGA
The DNA here is from genome assembly GCF_024679095.1 of Eriocheir sinensis. NCBI lineage: Eukaryota > Metazoa > Arthropoda > Malacostraca > Decapoda > Varunidae > Eriocheir > Eriocheir sinensis. The sequence goes on along the minus strand of NC_066573.1, from coordinate 10,309,151 downwards.
AGGGGACTGATGGGGGGGAAGGGATGGGGAAGGGAGGGACATCGTGGAAGTTCGAGATAGGGAGAAGAGGGGACTGATGGGAAGGGAGTGGGGTGAAGGGGGGAAGGGATGGGGAAGGGAGGGACATCGTGGAAGTTCGAGATAGGGAGAAGAGGGGACTGATGGGAAGGGAGTGGGGTTAAGGGGGGAAGGGATGGGGAAGAGGGGGACTGGATGGTTGTCGGAAGATAGAGGGAAGAAAACTGAAAATACGGATGCTGGGAAAGTTATAAGAAGCAATGAGATGGGAAAGGCAAGTAGTTGATTTTTTGGGGAAGATGGGAAAGGAAATGGAAAATAGAGGTACAGCTTTAGGTCTACACTACAGATGCGCGTTGAGTCGGTGTTGATCTCCGTCACTTGTACCCTTGAGCTTGTGAAAGATAAACACTCACTACTTTGGGACACAAGAAAAATTAGGCCTCCGAATTACCACTGTTTGCCTCAAGAAAAATTAGGCCTCCGAATTACCACTGTTTGCCTCAAGAAAAATTAGGCCTCCGAATTACCACTGTTTGCCTCAAGAAAAAATAGGCCTCCGAATTACCACTGTTTGCCTCAAGAAAAAATAGGCCTCCGAATTACCACTGTTTGCCTGAAAAAAATAGGCCTCCGAATTACCACTGAAGAAAAATTAGGCCTTCGAATTACCACTGTTTGCCTCTAGAAAAAATAGGCCTCCGAATTACCACTGTTAGCCTGAAAAAAATAGGCCTCCGAATTACCACTGAAGAAAAATTACGCCTCCGAATTACCACTGTTTGCCTCAAGAAAAAATAGGCCTCCGAATTACCACTGTTTGCCTGAAAAAAATAGGCCTCCGAATTACCACTGTTTGCCTGAAAAAAATAGGCCTCCGAATTACCACTGAAGAAAAATTAGGCCTCCGAATTACCACTGTTTGCCTCAAGAAAAAATAGGCCTCCGAATTACCACTGTTTGCCTGAAAAAAATAGGCCTCCGAATTACCACTGAAGAAAAATTAGGCCTCCGAATTACCACTGTTTGCTTTCTCCAGGCGACCATTTACAGACCTCCCCGAATAAGAGACTGAACAGCTGGGTGGACTTCTTAGCGACAGCACAGACCGGAATCGAACCCGGGCCGGCGGACACTTAGCTAGACGTGCTTACCACTGCACCACGGAGAAAGGAGTGGATGAGAATATAAAGAGCAGAGAAAACAGGGGAAGAGATGGCAAGGAGGCGGAGATGAAGAAGGGGAAGGGAAAGAAAAGGAAGGAGAGAGGGAGATGAAGAAGAGGAAATGAAAGAGGAGGAGGGGAAGGAAAGAGGAAAAGAAGTGGATGGGAAGAAGATGGAGATAAAGAAGGAGAAGGGAGGAGAGGAAAAGGGAGGGGCGCTAATTTACCAATGAAGGCCATTTACAGTTTGTCAAGAAATTATGTCGTGGTGAAGGGTCGTTGCTCGAGAGAGAGAGAGAGACATTTAATCTAATTGTCAGATGCATAAATTATCAGGAATGTTCATTTAAGTAAGCCCCAGACACACACACACACACACACACACACACACACACACACACACACATGCCCGCCTAACAAAACAAACACTTGACGAAGCATTATTTGGTGTTTGCCTAATTGAGAGACAAGGGTGGAGAGATGGATGAAAGAGTGTGTGTGTGTGTGTGTGTGTGTGTGTGTGTGTGTGTGTGGGTGTGGATGTGGGTGTCTTGTGTGGGCGACCCTAATAATTGCTACACTTTTAAGAAATACTCTCTCTCTCTCTCTCTCTCTCTCTCTCTCTCTCTCTCTCTCTCTCTCTCTCTCTCTCTCTCTCTCTCTCCCGTTACTCCATCCTCCCCTCTCTCTTCTTCCTCTTATTTTTGTCATTATTTCTTGTAGCGTTCCTTTGTTCTTCCCTTCCTTTCCCTTCATTTTTATTCTTTTATTCATATTCCTTCCCTTCCCTTCCCTTAACTTCCCTTCCCTTAACTTCCCTTCCTTCCTTCTTCCTTCCTTCCTTTTCCTTTCCTTTCCTTCCTTCCTTCCTTCCTTCCTTCCCTTCCCTTCCCTTAACTTCCTTTCCTTTCCCTTCCCTTAACTTCCCTTCCCTTCCCTTCCCTTCCCTTCCCTTCCCTTCCCTTCTCTTCCTTTCTATATCTCTCCTTCCTCTTATTCTTTCTTTCCTGTTCTGTTTTCCCTTCTTTATCCTCCCTCTTCCATACCTCCCTCTTCGCCTTCCCCTCCTCTTCCCTCTCTCCTCCTCTCCCCTCCCCCTCCCTCTTCTTCCTTCCTCTTATTCTTCCTTCCGATTATGTCTTCTCCCTCCTATCTCCCTCTCCCCTCCTCTCCTCTCCTCTCCCTTCCACTTCTCTCCCCTCCTTTCCTCCTTTTCCCCTCCTCCCTCCCTCTCCACACCTCACCCTTCTTCCCTCCCTTCGTCACGCTAAACATCTGCAATGCTTCCACTCTGTTCCATTTTTCCTCCTCCTCCTCCTCCTCCTCCTGTTTCCCCTTCCTCCCTCCCGTTTTTGTGTCAACAGGATTTTATTTATAGTGCAATTATTTTTTCCCTCGTGTTTTTTTTTTTTAATATGTTATTTGTTTGTTTTTCTTTTGATTTGTTTATTGATATTTTGTGTCTCTTGTTTTCCTTTATTTCAATTTCGTTGTTTCTTTCTTTTTTTTTTTTCATCGTTTCTCCTTCGCTTTTCAATTTTCCTTCCCTTCGTTTTTCTTTCCTTTCTTTTCCTTCCTTCTCGTGAATCTCCTTTCCCTTCTTCCCCTCTTCTGTATTTTATTTCCCCGTTTTTTCCCCTCCAATCTTTTCTGTTTGTTTCTCTTTCATATTCGTTTCTTTTTTGTGCTTTGTTTTCCTTTTCTGTATTTTTTGTTGAATATTTTTTATGCCTTCACTTCTATCCCTTATTGCGAATGTGTCACAGAGGCATGAAGTGTGTGTGTGTGTGTGTGTGTGTGTGTGTGTGTGTGTGTGTGTGTGTGTGTGTGTGTTTCTCGCCCTCTCTCTTTCTCTCTCTCTCTCTCTCTATCACTATCTCTCCCTCTCCCTCTCTCTTACTTCCCCTCAATCACTTCCTTCATCCCCCTCTTCCCTTCCCTCCCCTTCCTCTTTCGTTCCCTTCCCTCCCCTTTATTCCCCTCCCCTTCCCCTTCCTTTCCCTCCCCTTCATTCCCCTTCCCATTGCTTCCCTCCCTCCCCTTATTTCCCTTCCTCCTCTTCCTTCCCTTCCCTTCTTCTATCCCCTCCATCCTTCATCGATTGTTGTGCGGTGTTCCTGTTGAAATCCCCTTCACCTCTCTTCCTCCTCCTCCTATTCCTCCTCCTATTCCTCCTCCTCCTCCTCCTCCGTCACCTGGCCGTCCGCATTTCACCTAATTCTCACCTGAGTCCACCTGGCCAAAAGCTTTCGTTATGGGACCTGATCACGACACCTCTCTCTCTCTCTCTCTCTCTCTCTCTCTCTCTCTCTCTCTCTCTCTCTCTCTCTCTCTCTCTCTCTCTCTCTCTCTCTCTCGAACCCCTCTTGACCTGTACAAATAAAGAGAGAGAGAGAGACTATAACCAAACGACTTTGATGTCTTGATGAACCGAACGTGTGTGCGTATGTGTGTGTGCGCGCATGCATGTATGTATGTATGTACGTGAGTGTGTGTGTGTGTGTGTGTGTGTGTGCGTGTGTGTGTGTGTGTGTGTGTGTGTGTGGTGGTTGTTTCGATGCATCAATCAGTATCGGTGTGTGTGTGTGTGTGTGTGTGTGTGTGTGTGTGTGTGTGTGTGTGTGTGTGTGTGTGTGTGTGTGTGTGTGTGTGTGTCGCTGCAGCAAGCCATTATTGTGAGCTCTGCATGAGACACCATCACTCTTCCTCCTCCTCCTCCTCCTCCTCCTCCTCCTCCTCCTCCTCCTCTCGCCCACTCACCTAGGCCTTCTATTATCAGTCACCTCCTCACTATCCCTCCTTCACTCTCCTCCTCCTCCTCCTCCTACTCCTTTTCATCTTCATTCTCCTTCCTCTTGATGATATGTATTGGTTTTCTTTCTCGGCTTTTGTTTTGTTGTTTTTGCTTTCTTGTTTTTTTTCCCCGTTGTGGTTTCTTTCCCTGATTGTTTTTCGATTTTTTCCTCCTCTTGTTTTTTCCCTCTTTCTTCTCTTCCTCTTTTTTGGGGGTATCATTTTTTCCTCTTTATGCTTTCTTTCTTTGTTGTTGTTCCTCTTTGTTTTCTTCCTCCTCTTCCTCTTTCCTTACCATCTTCTCTGTTTCTAGTGTCATCTCTCTCTCTCTCTCTCTCTCTCTCTCTCTCTCTCTCTCTCTCTCTCTCTCTCTCTCTCTCTCTCTCTCTCTCTCTCTCTCTCTCTCTCTCTCTCTCTCTCTCTCTCTCTCTCTCTCTCTCTTATCTATCTTCCTCTTTACCTCTTTTTCTGTTCTCGTCCTTGTCTCTATATTCTCTCTCTCTCTCTCTCTCTCTCTCTCTCTCTCTCTCTCTCTCTCTCTCTCTCTCTCTCTCTCTCTCTCTCTCTCTCTCTCTCTCTCTCATGTCATATTTACGCTTCCTCTTCATCTTCTTCTTTTTTCCTCTTTACTTTCCTCCTCTTTGCCTCTGTTCGATTTTCTTTCCTCAACTTTTCTCTCTTTCCTTCATCCTTTCTCTCCTTTCCTCTCCTTTCTCTTTTCTTCCATTTTTTCTCCTCTTTATCTACCTCATTCCTCTTTTCTCCTCCTCTTTCTCTATTATATTCCTCTTTCCCCTCTTTCTCTACTTCATGTTCCTCTTTTCCACTCTTTTTCTATCTTATTCCTCTTCTTTTCCTCTTTCTCTAACTTATAATCCTCTTTTTTTTCTCTTTCTCTAACTTATAATCCTCTTTTTTCCTCTTTCTCTAACTTATAATCCTCTTTTTTCCTCTTTCTCTAACTTATAATCCTCTTTTTTTTCTCTCTAACTTATAATCCTCTTTTTTCCTCTTTCTCTAACTTATAATCCTCTTTTTTCCTCTTTCTCTAACTTATAATCCTCTTTTTTCTCTTTCTCTAACTTATAATCCTCTTTTTTTCTCTCTAACTTATAATCCTCTTTTTTCTCTTTCTCTAACTTATAATCCTCTTTTTTCTCTTTCTCTAACTTATAATCCTCTTTTTTTCTCTCTAACTTATAATCCTCTTCTTTTCCTCTTTCTCTAACTTATAATCCTCTTTTTTCTCTTTCTCTAACTTATAATCCTCTTTTTTCTCTTTCTCTAACTTATAATCCTCTTTTTTCTCTTTCTCTAACTTATAATCCTCTTTTTTTCTCTTTCTCTAACTTATAATCCTCTTTTTTCCTCTTTCTCTAACTCTCCCCTTCCTCGCCATCCCATTCCTCTTTCCCCTCCTCTTGGTAACGCCTCCAGATCTTGCCTCTTGATCCTCGCCTCGTCACCTTGTTATTTCTTGTTTGTCATCCTCTTTTCCTCTTGCCTCCTCCTCCTCCTCCTCTCTCCTCCTCCTCCTCCTCCTCCTCCTCCTCCTCCTCCTCCTCTCTCAATACATTCCATCTTTTTGAGACCGTAAACAAGACAGATATGGCGAGAGAGAGAGAGAGAGAGAGAGAATGTGTGTGCGTGTATTCGTGTGTGCGTATGTAAGGGGGTGGAAAACCAAGCCAGGAGGAAGTGTGTGAGAGAGAGAGAGAGAGAGAGAGAGAGAGAGAGAGAGAGAGAGAGAGAGAGAGAGAGAGAGCGGTGTAGTGTGTGAGGCGTTTGTTTTGTCGTTCATCTAGAAATTGTAGCTTAAAGGACTGATGTGGAGGAGGAAGAAGAAGAGGAGGAGGAGGAGGAGGAAGAGGAGGAGGAAGGCGGTGGCTTTAATAACGAAGAGGTGACTGCATAAGGCCCTTGTATATAGCTAGAGTTCGTGAGTTCGTATGTTCGTTAGTCGCGGTGAGTAAGTTTACGAGGGGACCCGCCAGAGGGATTGGAGCCATTATTTTTTTCGGGGAAACTTCGATAATTATGTTGGTCGTGTGATGTCGGGGTTCCGCGAAATCTGAAAGGAGGAGGAACATTGTAATTCTGAAAGGTGGTGTTTTGATACGCCTTTCTCTGCTCCGTGTGTGTGTGTGTGTGTGTGTGTGTGTGTGTGTATGTGGAGATTGGTTTCAGGAATGTTATGTTCAGAGCTTCCTGTAGTGCGTCGAAAGAGCTCTTGACAATCACGAAGCTTACATTATGGCAAGATATGGTCGCCTCGTTCTTATAGGCTAGGTTATGTTAGGTTAGGCTACGCTAGGTTAGGTTAGGTTAAGTTAGGTTAGGTTAGGTTAGGTTAGGCTAGGTTAGGCTTGGTTAAGTTAGGTTAGGTTAGGCTAGGCTTGGTCTCGCTTAACTATTTTCAAAGTCCGAAGGGGAGATCAGGCGCCTTCTGTTGAGTGTTTTTTTAGGTTCCCGGTACGGAAGAATGGTTAAACTAGCAAAAGGGTCGTACAACTATACCCGTGGAAATACCCAGCACCTCTACGAAAGCCTTATTCAATGTGGATGTGTAACGCCTGGAAAGTTTGAAAATATTTGCCAATAACACGAACTCGATATATTTTCACCCATATTAGAGTCCTCCTCCTCCTCCTCCTCCTCTACCATTTTTGCCTCTTCCTCTTCTTTCCACTTCCATATATTGCTTCCTCTTTCCCTTACAATTTTCTCACCCTCCCCTTCTTTTTCATTTTTACGCCTTTCCCCCGCTCCTTTTCTAGTTTTTCATCTTTTTCTTTGCATAATTTACCTCCTCCTCCTCCTCTTCCTCTTCCACCCAGGAGACTTTGTGGTGCAGTGGTTAGCACACTCCGCTCACAACCGAGAGAGCCCAGGTTCGATTCCCCGGGCGGAATGGAAAAATTTGGGCCGCTTTTCCGATACCCTGTCCACCCAGCAGTGAATGGGTAGCAAGTATTTATCGGGGGTTGTGTCCCGTCTCCTTGGGCCTGTTCCCTTCTCCTATAATACCTTCCCCTCTTCTGTCTCTCTCCGGCATATGAGCACAGATGTTGCGCCGACTGAACCAAACTTTCCAACTTTCCTTTCCTCTTCCACCTCCTCCTCCTTCTCTTTTCCTCCTCCTCCTCCTCCTCCTCCTCTTCCTCTACACACACATAAAAGGGTGGGAAAAAACGTGGCTCTGAAAAGTTATCAAAGGCGATTGGAATCCACACAAAACCGAAACGAAATCTATACAACGAACAGCACTGAATAGAATGGAGATGTAGCAAAAAAACGTTATACGGGGAACATAAAACAAGGAAAACAAGAAAAAAACGGACAACAGGGTATTAAGAAACGCTATATAGCAAAAAAACGTTATACGGGGGAACATAAAACCAGGAAAATAAGAAAAAAACGGACAACAGGGTATTAAGAAACGCTATATAGCAAAAAAACGTTATACGGGGGAACATAAAACCAGGAAAAAAGAAGAAAACGAACAACAGGGTATTAAGAAACGCTATATATACAACGAACAACAGTGAATAGAATGGAGATGTAGCAAAAAAACGTTGTACGGGGGAACATAAAACCAGGAAAACAAGAAAAAAACGGACAACAGGGTATTAAGAAACGCTATATATATACAACGAACAACAGTGAATAGAATAGAGATGTAGCAAAAAAACGTTATACGGGGGAACATAAAACAAGGAAAACAAGAAAAAAACGGACAACAGGGTATTACGAAACGCTATATATACAACGAACAACAGTGAATAGAATAGAGATGTAGCAAAAAAAACGTTATACGGGGAACATAAAACAAGGAAAATAAGAAAAAAACGGACAACAGGGTATTACGAAACGCTATATATACAACGAACAACAGTGAATAGAATGGCGAAGTAGCAAAAAAACGTTATACGGGGGAACATAAAACAAGGAAAACAAGAAAAAAACGGACAACAGGGTATTAAGAAACGCTATATATACAACGAACAACAGTGAATAGAATGAAGAAATAGCAAAAAATATTATACGGGGAACATAAAACCAGGAAAAAAGAAAGAAAAAAACGTCCAACAGTGGAATAAGGAGTAGTTAAAAGTCTTATCTAGCCAGGCCGCGGGAGAGACGACGAGGCTTGCCGCTTTTAACTTCCGAGGAGCAGGCGGCGTGAAATTAGCTGTGGATGAAGGCGGGGAGAGGAACACTGCGGCGGCTTTGAGAGACTGAACACTGCCAATTAGTGGAAGGGAGGCACTGAGACGAGGAGCCTTGAAATGTACCTAAATACTCTGTGAATGGAATGCCCCGACACACACACACACACACACACACACACACACACACACACACACACACAGAAGGAAGCTTAGTATAGGGGAAAGAAATGACGGTTAGGCAGTGAGATAAACGGCCGTATTACTAGAAATGTTTAGTAACACGGTCCATTATACCCAGAATCAGCGTCTTGCGTGATGGAAGAGCTGGCTAAGACGAAACAGCGCTGAGCTTAAGTTTGGCTGAGTAGGCAAGGCTCGGGGCGCCTGAGATATACAACGGAGATTTCGTAGTGAAGGACAGACTGGAGGAGGAAGAGGAGATAGAAGAGGAGGAAGGAGGAGGAAGATAAAGAAGAATAGCTCTGGCCTCGATGCACAGAATGGATTGTTTGATTGATATTGAATCCAAGAATACTTTTTTATATTCTCGTTTTCTTCGATATTTTTTTATTACAATACTACTACTACTATTACTACTACTACTACTACTACTACTACTACTACTACTACTACTACTACTACTACTACTACCATGACCTGCAACCACTCGTCCAATTGTAGTCATCTAGTGAAATCTGGAATCGAAGTCCCGCAGATTTATTTATTCCTTTGAGGTGATTGAAGAGAGAGAGAGAGAGAGAGAGTATCGAATGTGAATCTGTTTTGGGGCTTCACTATCATCTTTCCGTCTTCCTCCTCCTGTTTCTACCCTCCCTTCCTTCCTCATTTTCCTCCTCCTCCTCCTCCTCTTCCCCCTTCCACATACTCATTCCTTCCCTCTCTCTCCCTCTCTTCATTCTTTTCCTTTCCCCTCTCCTCTTCAATTATTTCTTCATTTCTCTTCTTAGTTTCCTCCTCCTCCTCCTCCTCCTTTTAATTTTTTTCTCCCCTTTTCTTTTTCTTCTTATTTTACCTCCTCCTCCTCCTCCTCCTCCTCCTCCTCTTCCTCCTCTTCCTCCTCCTCCTCCTCAGTTGAAAGGGTAATTTCCACTTTTTTTCCCCCCCATTCTCCGCTCTTACTGTCTCTGTATATTAACGTTTCTGCCCCTTTCCTCCTCCTCCTCCTCCTCCTCCTCCTCCTCCTCCTCTACACGTTCCTGTCTCCAGTTCTGCATAAATTTGGTTTCCTCACGTTCTCTCTCTCTCGTTTTCCCTTCCTCTATTCCTCCCTCTCTCCTCATTCTCTCTCTCTCTCTCTCTCTCTCTCTCTCTCTCTCTCTCTCTCTCTCTCTCTCTCTCTCTCTCTCTCTCTCTCTCTCGCTTACTCTCGTGGCCACCAGGATTTGGTAACTCTACATTGGGAAAAGAAAAAATGTATATGAAGTCGAGATATTCCCCAACCCGAATCCTCTTTGTCCTCTCCTCCTCCTCCTATCTTGATACTATTTTTTCTCCCAATTTTTCCTCTATTGCAATTTTTTTTCTCGTTTTCTGGACCCCTATAAAGGATATGCTCTCGCTCTCTCTCTCTCTCTCTCTCTCTCTCTCTCTCTCTCTCTCTCTCTCTCTCTCTCTCTCTCTCTCTCTCTCTCTCTCTTATTCCTTACATGGTGTCGTTTATCGCCTTGAAAGAATGATGTGGAGTGGGTGGAAGAGGAAGAAGAGGAGGAGGAGGAGGAGGAGGAGGAACATCAGTCTTCCGTTGTGTCGCTTCCTCGTGCACATTTATTGCTCCCTATGGCGGTTCAGAGACACTCGAGACGCAGAGCTTATGCCGAAATTTATGCCTTGCCTCCGATATTTAAGTGTTCCAATGTGGCAGTTCTTTTTCCGCGGGGCCCAAAAGGATAGGCGATGCGACGACCCTGGATTTTGGTTACTATTACTTCTCCTCCTTTTTCTTCCTCCTTCCTCTGGCCTTGTAAGATGAGGATGAGAAAAGAATATGGGCTTAGAATTTACGTTTTTGTTGGTGCTGTTGGAGTTGTTGCTGTTGGGTATGTGCATTTTAGGTGATTTGTGAGTATGATTTATCTTTGCCGCGGTGGTTAGAAGATTAGGTTAGGTTAAGTTAGGTTAGGTTAGGTTGGGTTAGGTTAGGTTAGGTTAGGTTAGGTTAGGTTAGGTTAGGCAAGGAAGATAAGAAGGATTAGGATATAAAGATGAGGTACTTGTTTCTGTTTTGTTAGTATAAGTATATCAGGTGTGTTCCGAGTACTCCTTTTCATGTGTCTCGTAAAATAGATTAGGCAAGAAAGATGAAGAATAGGATAGAAAGATTAGGAAAGAAGGTGTGAGCTCTGTAGTTAGTGTGTATTTTGTTAGTATATGTATATCAGGTGTGTTCCGAGTACTCCTTTTCACGAGTCTCGTAAAATAATAGCCAAGAAATATAGAATAGGATAGAAAGATTAGGAGAGAAGGTGTGAGCTCTGTAGTTAGTGTGTGTTTTGTTAGTATATGTATATCAGGTGTGTTTCGAGTACTCCTTTTCATGAGTCGTAAAATAATAGCCAAGAAATATAGAATAGGATAGAAAGATTAGGAGAGAAAGTGTGAGCTCTGTAGTTAGTCTGTGTTTTGTTAGTATATGTATATCAGGTGTGTTCCGAGTACCCCTTTTCATGTGTCTCGTAAAATAGAATAGGCAAGAAAGATGAAGAATAGAATAGAAAGATTAGGAGAGAAAGTGTGAGCTCTGTAGTTAGTGTGTGTTTTGTTAGTATATGTAAATCAGCTGTGTTTCGAGTACTCCTTTTCATGTGTCTCGTAAAATAGAATAGCCAAGAAAGACGAAGAATAGGATAGAAAGATTAGGAGAGAAGGTATGAGCTCTGTAGTTAGTGTGTGTTTTGTTAGTATATGTAAATCAGCTGTGTTTCAGTACCTCTGTAGTTAGTGTGTGTTTTGTTAGTATGTATTTCAGCTGTGTTGTGGGCATTCCTTCCCCTTTCCCCGTGGTGGGTAATAGAATAGGCTTGAAAGAAAAGAAAAACAAGATAGGGCAGAAAAAACAAGAAAAGAAAATATACACATAGTTACTTAGTTTTGTTTGCTTGTTTTGATTGTTGTTGCTATTTTGACACTTCTTCGTTCTCCTTCTCCCGTGGTGGATGGTACAAAGAGAGAGGAAAAAGCCAGTCCCAATTACAGTGTGTTTTGATATATGTGTTCCAATTTTCTTCCGAGTACCCTAACCTAACCTAACCTAACCTTTCTCCTCCGCGTCTTCCGCCCGTAATGCCTGAAGGAAAGGGGGAAAAAATATGACCCCAGGATTAGAGTCTGTTTGGTTATGTGTATTTCTCTTCCTCTCCCTCCTTTCCCTGTAGTTGCTGAAAAGGGAAACAAGAAGAAAAGGAAAACATATGACTCCAGGATTAAGTCTGTTTGGTTATGTGTATTTCTCTTCCTCTTCTCCCTCCTTTCCTTGTAGTTGCTGAAAGGGAAACAAGAAGAAAAGGAAAACATATGACTCCAGGATTAAGTCTGTTTGGTTAT
>NC_066573.1:10269942-10294942 GCF_024679095.1 Eriocheir sinensis | reverse complement strand
GTTGTTTTTTTTTCTCTTATTTCTCAAGCCACCTCGTTTTCGTCCTCTTTTTCTCGTTTTTTTCTTCTTATTTTTCCTTCCTTATTATTCCTCCTCCTCCTCCTCCTCCTCTTTATCTTGGTATCGTCTGTTCTTATTTTGTTTTTTTTCTCTCCTCCTCCTCCTCCTCCTCCTCCTCCTCCTTGCATAACTTTTCTTAATGAATGTCAAAACTCTCGCCAGGATTCTCACAAACTAATAATCTTTTTGTTTTTCTGCGTCAGTCATTTGTTATTGTTTTGTTTTTGTTACTATGTGAGTGAGTGCGTGAGTTTGTCTGTTACTTCGTTAGTGGTCACCCGTTCGTTGTATCGATGGGTAAATGAGTTAATTCTTCTGGGTATTTATGTGTTTACGTAATGTGATGTTTTAGTCAGTCAGTCAGTCAGTCAGTCAGTTCTACAAATCATCTCAGTCATCCATAACACCCCCCGAAAAATAATATCAGTCAGTACGTAGGTCGGTCAGTCAGTCAGTTAGTCAGTCAGCCATACTCCCATACATTAATCATCTCGTCTGTCATCTCTTTAGTCAGTCAGTCAGTCAGCCAGTCAGTCAGGGGGGAGGGAGGGAAGGAGTGATGCCAGAATTAGGTGATTTGTCTGCAGAGAGAGAGAGAGAGAGAGAGAGAGAGAGAGAGAGAGAGAGAGAGAGAGAGAGAGAGAGATAACCCCGGTGGCTGCTCCTGTTTTTCTCTCTCTCCTTTTCTCGTTTTATTCTGAGGAACTTTTTCTCTTTTTTTTCTCCGGGTTTTCATTTTCTTTCCTTTTTTTTCTCTACTTCTATTTCTAACCTTACTCTTTTTTTTTTTCAACCATCATCATCATCATCGCCACCATCATTATCTTCTTCCTCTCCTCCTCCTCTTCCTTTTCATAATTTATTTTCCTCCTTTTCCATCATTCTCGAGAACTTTTCCTTTCTTTTCCCTCCTTCTCTTCCTCTTAAATTATACACCATCTAGAATTGAAGAAGGAGGAGGAGGAGGAAAAGGAAGAGGAGGAGGAGGAGGAGGAGGAGATATTAGCTAGATTTCTGTTTTTGGACGCTCAGCTCTATTTAGGAGCAATAGTAGTAGTAGTAGTAGTAGGAGGAGGAGGAGGAGGAGGAGGAGGAGGTAGTGGGCTTTTTATTTTCATTATTGTTTTTTTTTTACGCCTTGCTGTAAAAAAAAAAAAAAACAATATGGCTTTTTCAGTTTCTACCTCAATTTCTTTCATCATTTCGTCTCTTCTTTCTTTTTTTATTCCATTTTGTGGTATTTTTATCTTTCCTCTGAGTCCATTTCTCCTTTCACCTCTTTTTTCCTTCGTCCCTCCTTCCTTCCTTCCTTCGTTCATTCAACTGTTCCACCCATCCATTTATCCTTTCTTCCATTCATCCTTCATTCTTTAATTCCTCTTTTTTTCTTCTTCGTTCATTCAGTCTTTCCGTCATTCCTGTATTTCTTTTCATCATTGCTTCTCTCATTCATTCCCTCCTACGTTCCTTTCTTGCCTCCTTTTCGTGTTTACTTCATTCATTGTCTTTCTATTATCCCTTCTTCCCTTCCTTCCTTCCTTCCTTCCTTCCTTTCCGGCATATGACCACAGATGTTGCGCCGACTAAACGAAACTTTCCAACTTTCCTTCCTTCTTTCCTCCCTTCCTTCCTTCCTTCCTTCCTTCCTTCTTTCCTTCCTTTCCGGCATATGACCACAGATGTTGCGCCGACTAAACGAAGCTTTCCAACTTTCCTTCCTTCCTTCCTTCCTTCCTTTCCGGCATATGACCACAGATGTTGCGCCGACTAGACGAAACTTTCCAACTTTCCTTCCTTCCTTCCTTCCTTTCCGGCATATGACCACAGATGTTGCGCCGACTAGACGAAACTTTCCAACTTTCCTTCCTTCTTTCCTCCCTTCCTTCCTTCCTTCCTTTCCAGCATATGACCACAGATGTTGCGCCGACTAAACGAAACTTTCCAACTTTCCTTCCTTCTTTCCTTCCTTCCTTTCCGGCATATGACCACAGATGTTGCGCCGACTAAACGAAACTTTCCAACTTTCCTTCCTTCCTTCCTTCACTTTCTTCCTTCCTTTCCGGCATATGACCACAGATGTTGCGCCGACTAAACGAAACTTTCCAACTTTCCTTCCTTCCTTCCTTCCTTCCTTCCTTTCCGGCATATGACCACAGATGTTGCGCCGACTAAACGAAACTTTCCAACTTTCCTTCCTTCCTTCTTCACTTTCTTCCTCCCTTCCTTCTTTTCGAAATCATATAGTTTCTTATTTTCCTGATCATCTCTCCCTTCTGTCATTCCTCCTCCTCCTCCTCCTCCTCCTCCTCCTCCTCCTCCTCCTCCTCCTCCTCCTCCTCCCCCCCAGCAACTAATTCCCCCTCCGGAACTATCACGCAGCACACCAAACCCTCCTACTAACTCACACCTGATTGGCTCATCCATCATGACGTCATCTCTTTGCCCATTCCTGATTGGCTGAGCCCCTCGCCCGTCCTCTCAGCTGATTGGACGGAGTATCGTTGCGCTGGCCTCTTACTCAGCATGGAAAATTGACGTACATTGTTTTTTTTATTCTTTTGTTGAACTTTTGTCTATTTCGTGGGTTATTGAGAGAGAGAGAGAGAGAGAGAGATTTTACTATGCATTATTAGCGGGTGTCAACAAGGTTATCATCTGTTTTAAATAAGTCGTGATAAGCATACTAATTACCTTTACGTGTGATGCTGATGATTATGATGATTATTATTTTTATACTACTACTACTACTACTACTACTACTACTACTACTACTACTACTACTACTACTACTACTAATATAACCACTAACTACTCCATTCACCATTCTCACACACACACACACACACACACACACACACACACTAAATCTTTCAATCCACTTACTTATACCATCAAACTCACCTTCCCTCCTCCTCCTCCTCCTTAGCCCTGATCAATACCTTATGCTCTTTTTTTTCTCCTTTCTCAAGTGTTATTTTTATTAACTTTTCCTCGATTTAGTTTCGGGAGTAGCAAAGTTTTTAATATACTATGCTCTCGCTCTCTCTCCCTTTCACTCTCACTTTTGCTCAGGTGTTCCCAGGTGACTTTTATGGGCGGGGGAACTACCTGGATTTTGTGTGAAGACATGTGTCACGTCTATTTAGGGCCAGCTTCACAATTCCCCATGACGGGTTAGTAAGCTCCCAAACCAATACCAGAGCCTTCGAAATTTCCTTGTATAGTGTCTGGTGTTTATATTTAAGTTCACAAATTTGACGAAACTATACAGGAAAGGTCTTGTGTATTTAGTGTGGCATCGAAGACCTCCCCATTTTGGATTGTTTGGGATTCTATAGTTTGGTTCGGGCTGTTACGAAGACACTGTGTTGGACTGTGAAATCGTCTCTTAGTCTCCCTCCCTTCCTCCCTCCCCCTTCTTTTTCCCTCCCATTCCTTTTATCTCGTTGTTTATTTATTTTTAAGGGGAATAGAGTCAGGGCAGAGGAGGACGAAAGACTGGGGTTAAATTCTGTATCTGAGAGAGAGAGAGAGAGAGAGAGAGAGAGAGAGAGATCAATATGGGAAGAAATGTAGGTGTGGCTAATGATACAGAAGGACGAGGAGGAGGAGGAGGAGGAGGAGGAGGAGGAGGAGGAGGAGGAGGAAAGGGAGGCAGCGGAGGAAGGAAGAAGGGTAGAAAAGAGGGAAGGGAAGAGAGGGAGGGTGGGGGAGACTAGAAAGGTAGGGGAAGGGGAGGGGAGGGGAGGTAAGGAGGGAATGAGGGGGAAGGGGAGGGGAGGGGAGGTAAGGCGAGAATGAGGGGGAAGGGGAGGGGAGGGGAGGTAAGGAGAGAAAGAGAACGGGAGAGAAGGAGAGGAAAGTGAGAGAAGAAGAGAAAGGATGGATGGGAAAGGGGGAATAGGGGGGGGGGGAGGGTAAAGAAAGGAAATAGAGGAAAAGAAAAAAAATAATCCAAAAAGAAAAGGGAAGGAGAGGCGAGGAAAAGGAAGCAAGGGAGGTAGGACGGAGGAAAATAATGAAAATAGAAGAGGAAGGAAGAAGGGGAAGTGTAGAAGGAAGGGAAGGAGGAGGAGGAGGGGGGAGGAAAGGGAGGAAGAGGAAGAGGAAGAAGGCGAAGTGTAGAAGGAAGGCAAGGAGGAGGAGGAAAGGGAGGAAGAAGAAGAAGAAGGAGAGGTGATGTGAAGAGGAAGATTGGGTGAGAGAACCTGTGTTTAAGGAAAAGATGAGAGAGAGAGAGGTTTAAATATTTCAACTGGATGATAGACAAGAAAAATCAGCCTCGATTTTTTTTCTCGTGTAATATTGAGAAGACGAGAAAAGAACTTACCTGTAAATTAATTATCAGTTCAAAATCAAATGTTTCTTTTAACGTTTTCCTTACTACTACTACTACTACTACTACTACTACTATTGCCGTTGTTGTTGTTGTTGTTGTTGGTGCTGTTTCTCGATTCCATATTTCATTTCATTAGTCTCGTGTTCTCGCGCCCTTAAAAACAGTCATACACGAAATCAGAAGAAAAAAAATTGCATTCTCTTTGGTTTTGTGAAAATTGTATATATATTAGATTGGGCTCGCGATTTTATCCATGTGCTTACCCGTCCAGAAACACACACACACACACACACACACACACACACACACACACACACACACTCTCTCTCTCTCTCTCTCTCTCTCTCTCTCTCTCTCTCTCTAACCTTCCATTACCCTCCCTCCCTCCCTCGTAAACTTTCCTCCACCTTTCTCTCCGTTCACGCCTTCTCTCCTTTTCCTTCCTTCCTCCACTTGCGTCTCGTTTTTTCCTCCACTTCCCTCGCCTTTCCTCGTTTCCCTCCTCCATATTAGTCTTTCCTCTCTCCCATTTTACCTCGCTTTGATTTCTCTTGTTAACCTTCTTCTTCTCCCTTTCTTCTCCCCTGCCATCTCTTTCTTCCGTTCTTCTTTTCTTTCTTTAAATTATCTCCTTTCCTTATTCTTCCTTTCTTCTTTCATACTTGTTCTTCCTATTCCTTACTCCCTCTCTCCATTTTCCTTTCTTCTTCCCTCTCCTTCTCTTTCTTTTCCTTCCTCAACTCTCATTCATCCTATTTCCTACGCCCTCTCTTGTTTCCTCTTCTCTCCTTCCCTCCACTTATCTTATTATCACACACACACACACACACACACACACACACACACACACACACACTAACATCCAATAATCCATCTTCTAACTCCCTGCATCCACTCCTTCAATCACACTCCACTCACTCTTTCCTCGCCTGTCCCTTCCAGCAGTCCTCATCTGAACTCGGGGATTTAGAGAAGCAGACGAGAGAGAGAGAGAGAGAGAGAGAGAGAGAGAGATAATAAAGCAAACAAAGAAGCCATTAGTAAATCAGGAAATAGAGAAAACCAAGAAAAAGGAGAAAGGAAAAAGACAGTAAACAGAAAAAAGAAGTAAAGAAAGAGAAAGGAGAGAAAGAAAAATTAAGGACATAAGAAAAGAAAATTCAGAAGAAACAAAAAAGGAAGAAAAAAAGGAAAAATAAGACAGTAAGAAGCGGGAAAAGAAAGGAAAAAGAAAGAAAGAAAGAAAAGTGCATTCTCTCCCCTACCGCCACCACAAAACTTTCTGAACCAACTCGAGAGAAAGTGAGACAGAACAGACAGACATGAGTGGGCGTCGCAGCTCTCGTCTTCCTCGTCGTCACCGTTGTTGCATGCTATCAGCCTTCAGTGGTGCGATGACTCCGCTGCAGGGGGGGAGGCTGTAGGGAGGAGGAGAAGGAAGAGAAGAAGGAGGAAGAGGAGTAGAAGGCTATACAGAAGTGGAATTTGAGGAGTGGGCTTCTTCCTCCACTCCGTCACTCCCTTGCTGTTAATATTATCTTGGAGACTTATTACTCCCACTACTACTACTACTACTACTACTACTACTACTACTACTACTACTACTACTACTACTACTACTACTACTACTACTACTTCAAGAATCCCTCCCCACCTTGATCTCCTGACTCCCCTTCTCATCTCCCTTTCTCAAGCCCTTATCTCCCTCTTGTCTTTTTTTTTCCTCCCTCCCTCCCTCCTCCTGCTATCACCTCTCTCAACTACCTCAACTAGCATATACTCCTCCTCCTCCTCCTCCTCCTCCTCCTCTTCATCCTCATCCTTCTTTTGTCTTTGTTATTTTTTTCCCTCCAGACCAATCTTTCTTTTAATTTCCGTTTTCTTCGTCATATATTTTTCATAGTCTTCATAAATCTTACTCGTTTACGTCTTCTTGTCCTTCTTTGTCTCCGTTCCTTCTCCCCTATCATTCACTTCTTCCTTTATTTTTCATTTCTCCATTTTCCATTCTTATTTTTTTTGTCCTTCATTTTACTCCTGTCACGCGCTCTCATTTTTTAAACTAACCTCGCATTTTTTTCTTATTTTATTCATTCAACTCTTCCTTACCTTATTGATTTTCGCTTTTTATCTTTGTCTTTCTTTCTTCTCATTTCTTATTCCCGCTCCTTACCTCTCTTTTCCCCCCTTTACCGTTCACTCCCTTTCCCCGTCTCTCCTCACCTTCCTCTTAACTTCATCCTCTTCCCATTTTCCCTCTCTCTCACCCCTTCCCCCACCCCCGTCATGGCGTGGGGGTACTGGAACACTTACTTCGTCAAGAGCGCTACCTGTGAGAGCGGTAAGATGTAGGGATGATGCTGTGTATATATACCTGTCTATCTTGATTGCTCACCTGTTTGCCTGCCTACCTGTGTGTATCTTGCCTAGCCCACCTGCCCACTGCACCACTGACCTGCACTCACTACTACTACTACTACTACTACTACTACTACTACTACTACTGCTTCTGTTGTTACGATTATTGCTGTTATTGTTTATACTACTACTACTACTACTGCAACTTATATTAATAGTACTTATGTTTTACTACTACTACTACTACTACTACTACTACTACTACTACTACTACTACTACTACTACTACTACTACCACCTACACAGCACCATTCACCCACCACTATCATCACCAAATCACCAGCACTTGCACGCTATCCTCCTCCTCCTCCTCCTCCTCCTCCTCCTCCTCCCCCAGCACCAATCATTCACCACTTGAAGATTTTATGATCCCTTGTGTTATGTGTCTGTCTGTCTTGTTTTTGTTTTTGTTTTTGTTTTTTGCTGTTGGTGTGGAGTTGTTTTTGTTGTTTTTTGTTGTTGTTGTTTTTATTCGATTTTTTAGGTGTTTTTTCCTTGTTTTCGTTTGTAGTGTTTTGTTTTCTTTGTTTTTTGTTTTTTGTTATCATTAGAATTTTGTTGTTGGTGTTGGTGTTGGTGGTGTGTGTGTGTGTGTGTGTGTGTGTGTGTGTGTGTGTGTGTGTGAGAGAGAGAGAGAGAGAGAGGTTTTTCTATGTTCTTTTATTGTATTCATGTTTTTCTTTATTGGAGCAGAAATTGCACGTCTTTGTACTAACGTAATTGTTTTCTTTGTTGCAGGTAAGACGGATGGGCGGAGAGAGAGAGAGAGAGAGAGAGAGAGTGAGAGTGAGAGTGTGTGTGTATGTCTGTTTCCACCGTGACCAGGAACCACCCACATGTAAGTATATCAATCATTAACTTATAAGTGTACATTAAAAAAATCGTTACTCAATTATATACATTACAATTCTCTCTGTAAAGGAAAGACCTGATGACCTCTAACGCCTGTACTCCAAGCTCTCCCTTCCTCGACCATTC
The DNA here is from genome assembly GCF_024679095.1 of Eriocheir sinensis. Classification (NCBI taxonomy): domain Eukaryota; kingdom Metazoa; phylum Arthropoda; class Malacostraca; order Decapoda; family Varunidae; genus Eriocheir; species Eriocheir sinensis. Next base: position 10,287,147 of record NC_066573.1, on the reverse strand, counting down.
CCTCGATGCCAATTTCAACACTATCAGAATACCAGACCGTCCCCTACAGGCTTTCTATGAACCAGTTATACGGGTTGATGGGTGCATGCAATATATTTTCTCTGCTAGGGATGGAATGATGCAAATATGTCAAGGAAAAAATTAATTAGAATGAAAGTGTGTGACCTTCTTCCATGGCCCGAGGCAGGAAAAGTGTTTGGAAGCTGGCGTTGTTATTGTTAAGAGAGAGAGAGAGAGAGAGAGAGAGAGAGAGAGAGAGAGAGAGAGAGAGAGAGAGAGAGAGAATGAAGACTAATGAGGAACAGACATACAAACAAATTAACACAAAACACATCAAGCTCCCCCTCCCTTCCTCTCCCTTCTCCCTCTCCCATCCACCCCTACTTTTCCCTTCCCCTCCCTTCTTCTCCCCAATGCTCCCCTTTTCTCCCCAATCCTATTCTCCCTTTGACTCCCTTCCTCAGTTTTCCCTTTCCTTCCTTTTCTCTCCCCTCCTCTCCCTTTCCCTTCCCCTCCCTTTCTTGCGTTTCTCTTCCCTCCCATTATCTCCCCTCCTTTCCCTTCCCCATCCAATGTTCCTTTTCTCTCCCTTCCTCTCCTTTCCCTTTCCCTCCCTTTCTATCCTCTTCCTTGAACACTTTTCCTCCCCTTCCCGCCCCGCTCTTTCTCTTCCCCTCCTTTCCCTAGTTTTTGTTTGTTGTTTGTTTGTTTGTGTTGTTATACTGTTGAACTTGTGTAATTTGTTTGTAGGTTTTTTTTGTGTGTCTAGATTTTTTTTTCCCCCTATAGAAGCAAGTTAGTTAATTCTCCTTTCCTCCTCTTCTTGTTGCTCCTCCTCCTCCTCCTCCTCCTCTAAATCCTTTCACATCATCTCTCCCTTCCCTCTCCCTCCCTCCATGTTATCTCTCTCCTTCCTCTCTCCATGTTATCTCTCCCTCTTCCTCTCTCCGTAATCATCTATGTTCCTATCATTCCTCTCATCCGCTTCCTTTGCATTCCTCTGTTCTCATCGGAAATTAGATGGGGTGAGTGTGAATTCCTCTCTTCCTCCTCCTCCTCCTCTCGCTTCCTCCTCCTCCTCCTCCTCCTCCTCAAATATCATAATCGAAAGAGATCTTCCAATATTACCTACCTCTTTATTTATTTTATTCTCCTTAGGCTTATTAAAGTTAAGTTTATGGGAAGAATTTGCCATTCGATTATAGTCTGGACAAAAGCAGATAGGCCTATTACTTTTTATCCTTCCTTTCGTTTCTTTCCTTTCATTGTTTCCTTTTTCCTTTCTTTCCATCTATTGACTTTTTTTTTCTTTCCCGCTGTTTATCGTTCATGCTTTTCTTCTTTCCATCTTTCTTTGTTTGTTCCTATTTTGCTTTATTCTTTTTTGCGATCTCTTCTTCTCCTTCCTTCCTTTCTATCTTTCATATTTTCTGTTTTTCCTTGTTTCTTTATTTCCTTATTTTTCTATCTTATCAATTCTCTCTCTCCCTTTTTATTTTTCATACACTCCTTTTTTCAATCTTTCCTTCTTTCTTTCAATTCTTTCCTTCCTCTCTTCCATACTTTCCTTTCTCTTTCAATCTTTCCTTCGTTGTTTCCTTCTTTTTATCTTCCATACGTTCTCCTTCTTTCCTTCATTCTTTCTTTTCTTCCTTCCTTGCTTTCCTTCTCTCTTACTTTCCCTTCTTTTTCCATTTCTCTCCTTCGTTGTTTCCTTCTTTAATTCTTCTATACCTTCCTTCTTTTCATCTTTTCAACGCTTTCCCTTTTCTTTCCTTCATTATACCTGTCCTCTCTTTTCTACTTTCAATTTTCCTTCTCTCCTTCTTCCTCTCTCTCCATCTCTTTCCTTCCATCCTTCCTTCTTTTATTCATCCCTTCCTTCCTTTCTTTCCGACTTCTCATTTTCCTTTCTCTTCTTAATCTCCCGCCATCATCATTTTAATCCGTCTTCTTCCCAATCAAATCTTTACGGTATACCAGAGAAAGGGAATATATATAGTTTTTACTCTCTCTCTCTCTCTCTCTCTCTCTCTCTCTCTCTCTCTCTCTCTCTCTCTCTCTCTCTCTCTCTCTCTCTCTCTCTCTCTCTCTCTCTCTCTCTCTCTCTCTCTCTCACGGCTATCTCGGAGGGACGGATATTAATGGAAAATCGAGGCTGTATGTGGATAAGGAGAAGCTTGGGAGGAAAGAAGAGGAGGAGGAAGAGGAGGAGGAGGAGGAGGAGGAGGAGGAGGAGGAGGAGGAGGAGGAGGAGTCTAGAGTAAAGATGAAGAAAGAATAGAACGAATGAACGAGGCAGATTAGAGAGAGAGAGAGAGAGAGAGAGAGAGAGAGAGAGAGAGAGAGAGAGAGAGTCATATACTTCGCTGAATAACACCCATCTATTCATCTATTTTTCTATACATACATATTCATCTGTTTATATAATTTCTTCTCTGTATTTCTGAATCTATGTATATTTGTTGTATTTATGTATTCTCTCTCATTCCTTCTATCTACATCTTTCTGTCTAACTATCCAACATTTTTTTTCTTTTAACTATCTATATCCATTTCTTCATTTATGTCTTCCTTCTATATATATCTCTGAATCTATGCATATCTTACTTATGGCTATCTATCCATCTATCCATCAAACATTCATTTTCTTCATCTATCTCTATGTCAATCTATCCATCTATCTTTACCCAACTCTCTTACATTTATTTTCTCTCGCTTAATCTTGTTCATTTTCGCGTGTGTGTCCCTGTCCATCGCTTATCCTGAAAACGTTTCCCCCATCGCCTGTCCCTAAAAACGTTCGCGGCGGTGACAAAAAGTTTAGCCCGGACACCGAGTTATAAATTAGGTATTAAAGTTTCAGGGTGTTGTGGCGAGGGGAAGTTTGGGCCAAGTTTACTCTCTCTCTCTCTCTCTCTCTCTCTCTCTCTCTCTCTCTCTCTCTCTCTCTCTCTCTCTCTCTCTCTCTCTCTCTCTCTCTCTGGATACGAACGCATTTCCTTTTATCGCTGAAACTGATTATTTTTCTTTCGGTTGCGAGAAGAGAAAGAAAACGGCCGAGAAGGGTCCGGGGATCAATGGTTATACTTTCCTCCTTCACCTCATATGAGAGCACGGAAAGGAAAGAAGATGAGGAGAACCAAGAGAAGATGGCGCCACTATAAACACTTGCCTGCGCCATGACGGGCTGGGGCCAACTACCATCCAAGCCCCTCAAACAAGCCTACACGTTAAAAAAGAAAGAAGGGAAGAAAGAAAGAAAGCAACAGAACACGAAAGCAAGGAAAGCAAAATATAAAACGAGACATATCGAACAAAAATACTTCGGTCTGTATAATAAGACATTTTCGCTTCTCACATCAGCTATCTCTGAAGACCAAGGAGGGGGTCAGTCGGGTTCTGATGAGTGCTTCTTAAGGTTAGGTTAGGTTAGGTTAGGTTAGGTACAGAAGTCTCGTTATCAGTCACTAGCCTTGGATGAGAAGAAAGGAACATGGCTTAGGAAGGAAAAGGAGGAAGAAGAGGAAGAATTAATGGGGTAAAGAAAGGAATGGAGAGGGAAAAGAATGAATGAATGGAGGAGGAGAGCCTTGGATGGAAAGAAAAGAACATGGCGTAGGAAGGAAAAGGAGGAAGAAGAGGAAGAATTAATGGGGTAAAGAAAGGAATGGAGAGGGAAAAGAATGAATGAATGGAGGAGGAGAGCCTTGGATGGAAAGAAAAGAACATGGCTTAGGAAGGAAAAGGAGGAAAAAGAGTAAGAATTAATGGGGTAAAGAGAGGAATGGAGAGGGAAAGGATTGAATGAATGGAGGAGGAAAGCCTTGGATGGAAAGAAAAGAACATGGCGTAGGAAGGAAAAGGAGGAAGAAGAGGAAGAATTAATGGGGTAAAGAGAGGAATGGAGAGGGAAAGGATTGAATGAATGGAGGAGGAGAGCCTTGGATGGAAAGAAAAGAACATGGCGTAGGAAGGAAAAGGAGGAAGAAGAGTAAGAATTAATGGGGTAGAGAGAGGAATGGAGAGGAAAAAGAATGAATGAATGGAGGAGGAGAGCCTTGGATGGAAAGAAAAGAACATGGCGTAGGAAGGAAAAGGAGGAAGAAGAGTAAGAATTAATGGGGTAAAGAAAGGAATGGAGATGGAAAGGATTGAATGAATGGAGGAGGCGGGGAAAACTAAGGAAAACTCCCCATGGAAATATTAACATACCCTCCACGAAAGCCTTACTAACTCTGGGTGTGTAAAAGCCTCGATGGGTTTGAGATATAGCCCACCCGAAATTGACCTCTGTTTTGGCTACTCTACTTTTATCTATTATGTGAGCGGGGAGTAGCGGGCTTTTTTTTTTTTTTCCCTCTCCTTGGTGCCCCTGAGCCGTGTCCTTTACTGTAAAAAAATGTATATAGAAGCGCTGATCAGATTATACATTGCCTTCTTTTAAATGCGTTACCAGGAAGGAAAGGAAAAGGAAAAGACGAAGAAAATAAGGGTAGGTTTTGGAGGCTCTAATCAAGTTGTACGTTATTAAGTTAGAAGAGTATATTTGTTTTATTTATTTATTTATTTATTTATTTTTCGATACCCCTTTCATTTCTTCATCCAATACTTTCCTTTTCCTCTTTTCCTTTTTCCCCTTTGTTTTCCTACTCCATTCCTCTTACTGCCCCTTCTCTTTCCATCTTTTGGCCTATCTTTTTCATCCTTTTTTTTTTAGGAGAGAGAGGGAGAGGGAGAGGAAGAGGGACAGAAGAAGAAGAAGAAGGAAAATAGGAGATAGAGAAGGAGAATGAAGGGATGATGTAAAGAAGTAGAGAGAGGTGTTGAGAATCTTATAGTTGTTGTAGTTACATGTATGAACGCAATGTATTTCTATCACCAAATATCTGCTTTTATTGTCTTTCCTCTTGCTATTATTCTCCTAGTTGCGTTTTGGTACATAATATCAATTGGTACTTTATTTACTCTCAAATTTCCTTTCCTCTTCTAATGTCGTGGTGTTTTCGTAATTGAGCGACTTATAACCCGCTCCCTGATGTGTGTTTTTCTCGTCTCTCCTCTCAATTTTAATCTCTCTGTGTGTGTGTTTGTTTAGGAAATGGAATCGAGTCTGTATTTATTTCCCGTGTTTGAACTGGTTTTAATCCTCCTCCCAAGAGCAAAAACGACCTTGATTCTTTTTGTGTTTATTTTTGTCTTTTTTATTTTTTTGTTGCGGAGAAAACGAGTCTTAACAATAACATCGAATTCCTTGGGTTTGTATCGTCCCAATCTTTACTTCCCTCCTCCTTCCTTCCTCTATCTCCAACATTATCTCCTTTTCCTTCTCCTTTCATTCTCTCTCTCTTCCTCCTCCATTCCCCTCTCTTCCCCTTTCCTTCTTCCTCTCTTCCTTCTCCTTTTCCTTCTCCTTTCATTCTCTCTATCTCCCTCTTCCATTCCCCTCTCTTCCCCTTCCCTTATTTCCCTCTCTTCCTTCTCCATTCCCCTTACTGCCCCATTTCTTCTTCCTCTTTCTCTCCCCTTTCTTTCCTCCACCATTTCCCTCCATTACCTCCCCTTCCCTCCTTTCATTTTTTCTCTTCATTTATCTTACTGCGTACACACACACACACACACACACACACACACACACACACACACACAGACACACACATTCTGGCCACAGTTAAAACTCAAAAGATTTAACACATTTTAAAAGCCCGAGATTAGCACATTAAAACCCCATTTCCTCTCCTCCCCCTCCCCTCCTCCCCCTCCCACTCCACGCCCCCTTCCCCCCTTCTTCCCCTCCCCCCACCTGTCCCGTGCAAAGGTTTAAATGGAGGCTCCGATACCACTTACCTGTACAATCTCTCTCTCTCTCTCTCTCTCTCTCTCTCTCTCTCTCTCTCTCTCTCTCTCTCTCTCTCTCTCTCTCTCTCTCTCTCTCTCTCTCTTTTTTATTTAAACATCAAAATACATATGACAAAAGGGGCGGGGAAATTCTCTCTCTCTCTCTCTCTCTCTCTCTCTCTCTCTCTCTCTCTCTCTCTCTCTCTCTCTCTCTCTCTCTCTCTCTCTCTCTCTCTCTCTCTCTCTCTCTCTCTCTCTCTCTCTCTCTCTCTCTCTCTCTCTCTCTCCATTGTCTTTAGTTCGGCCTTAAATTCTTTCGCTTTCTATTTCAGGTTTTTATTTTCCTCCTTTTTCTCTTATTTTTCCCTCCTCCTCCTCCTCCTCCTCCTCCTCCTCCTCCTCCTCCTCCTGCTCCTCGTTCTCATTCTCTTACGTTTTATCTGCTTCTTTTCTTCATTTCTTCATCTTTTTTTTCTTCTTTTTCCTCCAATTTCTCCTCCTCCTCCTCCTGCCATTTCATTTTTCTCTCTTCTCTCACCAAGTCTCTCCCTTCCTATCTGTCACTTCCCTTGTCTCTCACCCTCTCCTCCTCCTCCTCTTTCTCCTCCATCATTTTTTTTTCTCCTTCCTCCCTCCTCCTCGATTTATTTTTTTCATCTTTTTTTGTCTCTATCGTCTCAAGTCTGGTTTTCCTTCATGTATTTTAATCGTATACTTATCTAGTGTTTTTGTTTGTGTGTGTCTGTTCTAGTGTGTGTGTGTGTGTGTGTGTGTGTGTGTGTGTGTGTGTGTGTGTGTGTGTGTGTGTGTGTGTGTGTGTGTGTGTGTGTTCGCCAAGTGGTATGTCCTGTCTCTCTTCCTCTCTCCTCTTTTCTCCTCTTCCTTAATTGGCAACTTTTCTTGGTTCCTCTTCCCAAAATGCTCTCTCTCTCTCTCTCTCTCTCTCTCTCTCTCTCTCTCTCTCTCTCTCTCTCTCTCTCTCTCTCTCTCTCTCTCTCTCTCTCTCTCTCTCTCTCTCTCTCTCTCTCTCTCTCTCTCTCTCTCTCTCTCTCTCTCTCTCTCTCTCTCTCTCCTTACAGACTTTTTTTTATCCTTTCCCTTTTATTTTATTTTTGCTTCTTTTGTTTCTCTCTCTCTCTCTCTCTCTCTCTCTCTCTCTCTCTCTCTCTCTCTCTCTCTCTCTCTCTCTCTCTCTCTCTCTCTCTCTCTCTCTCTCTCTCTCTCTCTCTCTCTCTCTCTCTCTCTCTCTCTCTCTCTCTCTCTCTCTCTCATCATCTCTGGTTTCCCTCTTCTCCGCTTGCCTCTTCTCTCCTCTATACCTTCTCTCTCTCCTCCCTCTTCTTCCCCTGTCTCCCTCCATCTTCTTTCCTCCCTTCTTTATCCCAGTTTGTCTCTTTATCTCTATTTCTTCATTCTTCTCTCCTTCTCTCCTTCTTCTCTTCTCCTTCTTCCTCCTTGCATACCTCTCCCATTTCTTTCCTCCGCCCTATTCTCATCCCATTCTCATCCTCCTCCACTTGCCTTCTTCCTCTACCTCCACTTCATCTTTCTCTCCCTCCACCTCCCTTTCCTCTTCTCCGTTTTCTTTCTCTTCATCATTCCTCTCACTCCCCAATCCCTCCTCTTTTTTTTCGCCTTCTTTCCTTGACCATTTCTTTTTCTGGTATTTTCATTCTTTCCTTATTTTCCAGGCATTCCTTTCCTTATCCCTCCCTTTTCTTTTTGTTTCCCATTCCCTTCTTCTCTCTTCTTTTTCCCTCTTCTACCTCTCTCCTCGGTCCTTCTTTTCCCTGGTTTCCTTCTCAATGTTCTTTTCTCCTCCTCAATTTTCTTATAATTTTCCTTCCTTCCTTTCTGCCTTCCTTCTTGACTCCGTTCTCTTCTTCTCCCTTCGTCCTTTTCCTCTCCGCCACAATCATTAGTCAGCTTATCCTTCCATCCTTCTACCTCCCTTCTTCATCCCTCCTCCCTTTTCTTTTAATTTTCCTTCCTTCCTTTCTGCCTTCCTTCTTGACTCCGTTCTCTTCTTCTCCCTTCGTCCTTTCCTCTCCGCCACAATCATTATTCAGCTTATCCTTCCATCCTTCTATCTCCCTCCTTCATCCCTTCCCACTCCTCTATTCCTCCCTCCTCTTCCCCTCTCCTCCTCCTCCATCTTCTTCCCCCTCCCCCTCCTGCCACCACTACCACCAACAAGCAATATCTTAGCCCCCCCCCCTTTCCCCTCTCCTTATCTCCCCCACTCTCCTCCACCTCTCCCCTTCCTCTTCCTCCTTCTCCCCAGACTTGACCCCTCGGATTCCTCCCCTTCCTAAACCCTCCCCTTGTATGTTTTAAACCGTGGGTCCTAGACAGGTAAAGACGGGGGGGGGGAAGGGGGGGGATTGTTTAAATAGTTGTAATTAGGGTCAATTCTCCCCCATCTCCTCCCCCCTCCCCCTTCCCCCCTTCCCCTTTCCCCCCTCTGGTTTAGTTCTTAGTAGTGACTGGAGCAGATCTTGACCCTGTCCCCTCATCCTCTCTCCCTCGCTGACCCCCCCTCCGTAATGACCTTATCCGGCCTGACCTAACCCAACACCACGCATATTGTGACCTCCAGGGGTGAATGACCTGACCTTTACTCCTCCTCACCCCACACCCCTCTACCACACCACAACCACACAAACAACCCCGTGGTTATTTTTTTTTTTTTCCATATGGCGCTGGTAGGCTTTCTTGGTGAGTCGCTAGAGTCCGGGTTGATGGGTGGTCATCAGGGTAGCACGTGGGTAGTCTTAGGGCACTCAGCGATGACCAAGTGCCGGTTTCACAGTCCAACACAGTGTCTTCGTAACAGCCCGAACCAAACTATAGAATCCCATACACTCCAAAATGGTGAGGTCTTCGATGCCACACTAAATACACAAGACTTTCCCTGTATAGTTTCATCAAATTTGTGAACTTAAATATAAACACCAGACACTGTACAAGGAAATTTCGAAGGCTCTGGTATTGGTTTGGGAGCTTACTAACCCGTCATGGTGAACTGTGAAATTGGCTCTATGCGGGAGGGAATTGAACCCGGGTCCTCCCAAGACACAGCCTGGTGATGCTGGTGGTTGTGTTTTTTATGAAGATTTTACTTTACTATGACTACCACTAATATCACTACTCCTTGACACCGTGTAACTCCTCCTCCTCCTCCTCCTCCTCCTCCTCCTATGTCCTATCACACGTAGATTACTAGTAGTAGCGGTAGTAAACAGACATCCTCGCCATAGACAGACAGGTCTTCTGGTGTCTGTTCTTCCTATGTATTCCTATGTATTCCTCCTCCTCCTCCTTCCCCCACTCACTCCCTTCCTCTCCCCCCCTCCCCCCCTGCTTGTGCCCCCTTAACACACGGCTTAAGGGAGAAAGAAAATGAAAAAGAAAGAAAAGTCTGAAGCCTCAACAACACCTGCAGGGGTCAGCTTGGTCGCGAGAAGAAAAGAAAAAAAAAAAAGAAAAAAAACGAAGCAAATTAAAAAGTTGTAATGAAAAATGCTGAAAAAGGAAAGCAAATAAATGAATAAATATTGTCCCCTGGTTTTAATTTCGTTCACGGTCATCGGGCGACTGTCAGAGAGAGAGAGAGAGTTTATATGTTGCGGGGATTATATATTTAAATCTTCGCGGATGACACGTGACAGTTTTGGGGTCGTGGATGTGGGGGCCCTGAAACACACACACACACACACACACACACACACACACACACACACACACACACAGAGGAGTATACATGACCTAAGCCTCGGACAAAGTTAGCCTCCTCCTCCTCCTCCTCCTCCTCCTCCTCCTCCTCGCAGGGATGACCGATACATTTCTTGACTGATTGACGGACTGGCCGATAGATGGATTGACAGGCTGTTTGTGGAGTCCGATGTGTGTTCAGTAATGTGTTGTGTTGTTGTTGTTGTTGTTGTTGTTGTTGTTGTTGTTGAGAATTATTATTATTATTATTATTATTATTATTATTATTATTATTATTATTATTATTATTATTATTATTATTATTATTATTATTATTATTATTATTACTACTATTACTACTATTGCTATTTGTCTTTACTACTACTACTACTACTACTACTACTACTACTACTACTACTACTACTATTGCTACTACTATTTATTTTCACAGCCTCGTTCCTTTCCTATTTTGCCAAGGTCCGCGTTCCATTAATAACTAAAAATAACAAAACAAAAAACAAAAAAACAGAAGGAATTTATATTTTTACCACCACCGCTAACACACACACACACACACACACACACACACACACACACACACACACACACACACACACACACACACACACACACACACACACACACACACCAGGGTCCATTTTTCAGTCCGTCTCACTGGAACCCCAAATTAAGTCCGACGTGATTTCCAACGCTCCTCCTCCTCCTCCTCCTCCTCCCATACACATCTACACCTCTCTATATATGCCTGCTCTTCCCCTCAACGCCCCCTTCCTCCTCCTCCTCCTCCTCCTCCTCCGATTTCCATAGCTCTTCCATCACCCCTTCCTCGCTCTCCCCATCCCCTGCAGAGCCCAATATGTTCCTGCCTCTCTCCCCTTCCCTCCTCCCTTGCCTCCCTTCACCCTCCCTGTTCTGCCCTTTTTCCCTCCCTTCTCTGTCCTTTCTCCCTGTATCATCTCCCTTATTTATCACCTCATTAGTTTTTTCTCCCTTTCCTGTCTTTCTCCAATTCCAGCATTTACTGTTTTTCTCTCCATGCCTTTCTCCTTCTCTCCTCTCTTCGTCTCCTTCCTTATCAATCCTTTCCCCTCTCTATTCATCATCCTTTCTCCTCTCCTTCCTCATATTCTACGGCTCCCTTTCCTCCTCTTCTATTTCCCCTTTCTCTTCGCCCTTCTTTTCATTTCCATATTGCCTCTTCCTCCTGCAGCCTCTCGCCACCTACCCTTGCCATATAACCTCAAACTGTCTCTTCTCTAATTTCCTTTCCCATCTCTCCCCTTTGCCCTCCTGCTGTCTCATATCAGTCTGCTCTCTTCTCTGCCTTGTCCCTTCCCCTTCCAGCCTGTCTCCGTCTGTCCCCTGCCCGCTACTCTCCGCTCCCATGTCCCTTCTCTGTGTTTTTTCTTTCAGTGTCCCCTTCCCCACAGTGCCTCCCCCTCCTTACCCCTTTCCTCTGTCCCCTTTCACTTTCATGTAACCGTGCCTACCCCTCCCTGTCCCACTCTCTCCTCTCTGTGTCCCATTCTGTCTCATATCACCGTACCCTCCCCTTTCTTATCCCTTCACTCCGTTCCTATCTGTCCTCTGTGTGTCTCCTTCTGTCTAATCATCGTGCCTCCCCTACCGTCCCCCATCTTCCCTGTCCTTTCTCTATCTTCTTTGTGTCCTGTTCCCCAATACCGTGACCTGTTTGTTGTTGCGGTCAGCCCAGGATAGTCGAGCCGCTGAATTCTGACCGCTGAGAGAGGGACTGACTGACTGACTGACTGGGTGGATGGGATGGGGAGTGGGTGAGGGTGGGGTGGGGTGTTGAATTGGGTGGGGGGGATGTGTGTGTGTGTGTGTGTGTGTGTGTGTGTGTGTGTGTGTGTGTGTGACTGGCGATTTTTCTTTCTAGTCTCGCTTTTCTCATTTTTTCTATTTTTTTTTCTTTATTTATATTGCTATGCTTGTTGGTCTGAATCTCTCTCTCTCTCTCTCTCTCTCTCTCTCTCTCTCTCTCTCTCTCTCTCTCTCTCTCTCTCTCTCTCTCTCTCTCTCTCTCTCTCTCTCTCTCTCTCTCTCTCTCTCTCTCTCTCTCTCTCTCTCTCTCTCTCTCTCTCTCTCTCTCTCTCTCTCTCTCTCTCTCTCTCAAACACACACACACACACACACACACACACACACACACACACACATTTCTCCTTACTACACGCCCACTCTCCACCCCCCCCCATCCTCCTCCTCCCCTTCCCTTCCTCTTCTTCCTCTTCCCTCTCACCTTCCCTCCTCTTCCTCTCACCTTCCTCTCTCCTCTTCCTACCCCGAGGGATGGCCAGGGCGGCTTCAAACTCTCCCACGAGGGGCTTTAGAGAGAGAGAGAGAGAGAGAGAGAGAGAGAGAGATCAGGGAAGTTGGGTAAGATTATGTTTGCAGTCGTGTTAAAAATACTGACCTCTGCCTTATCCCTATCCTCCTCCTCCTCCTCCTCCTCCTCCTCCTCCTCCTCCTCCTTGTCCCTTCCTTGTTTAAACGCAAGACTTGGATTTAGCAAAGGTTGACCCCTCCCTTTTCCTCCTCCTCTTTCTTCGTTTCCTCCTCCTCCTCCTCCTCCTCCTCCTGCTCCTCCTTCTTGTCCCTTTCTTGTTTAAACGCAAGACTTGGATTTAGCAAAAGCTTGACCCCTCCCTTTTCCTTCTCCTCTTTCTTCGTTTCCTCCTCCTCCTCCTCCGCCTCCTCCTCCTCCTCCTCCTCCTCCTCCTCCTCCTCCTCTCTCTTGCGCTTCCTTCGTGGTGGTTAATCTTTTTTTTTTTTTCATGATTTGTTTTCTTTTTCTTCCTCCTCCCCCTCTTCCTTCTCTCTCTCTCTCTCTCTCTCTCTCTCTCTCTCTCTCTCTCTCTCTCTCTCTCTCTCTCTCTCTCTCTCTCTCTCTCTCTCTCTCTCTCTCTCTCTCTCTCTCTCTCTCTCTCTCTCTCTCTCTCTCTCTCTCTCATCATTTGTTTTCTTTTTCCTCTTCCTCCTCCTCCTCCTCCTCCTCTTCCTCCAAGTCTCGCCTGGCAAAGAGTAATTGTTTTATTGGCATTGTATCGTAAAGAAAGGAGAGGAGAGGAAAGGAAGGAAGGAGGAGGAAAGGTAAAATCAACTTTCAATACACACACACACACACACACACACACACACACGTACACAGCTTGTTGTCGTGTGTATTCATTAAGGGGAAGCAGGAGATTATTGCCAGCGACCGTAATGTATGCAGGTACCGTTAACGAGAGAGAGAGAGAGAGAGAGATGTAAGACTGAACCAAACCATTACCAAGCAACAGACAACAAATAGATAAACAAACACACACACACACACAAAAAAAAAAAAAAAAAAAAAAAAGATAGAGAGATCCCGCAGACAGAGATGGATTGTATGTGGGTCAGTGAGAGGAACAGACAGACAGATGGACAGACAGACAGACAGACAGACAGACGTAAAGACAAAGAATGAAGACAAGAGAAGGTAATTGCTTTGAACCTGATATTAGTTTTATTATTATTATTATTATTATTATTATTATTATTATTATTATTATTATTATTATTATTATTATTATTATTATTATTATTATTATTATTATTATTATTATTACTCTCTCTCTCTCTCTCTCTCTCTCTCTCTCTCTCTCTCTCTCTCTCTCTCTCTCTCTCTCTCGAATCTTACGTGTTCGGAACCTAACTCTCACTATTTAAGGCTAATCCGGAACAACGTCTTAAGCGAACAGGATCTGGCGCTTAGCAGGAGCATGTAGGAGTTGTAATAGATTGTAGTGTGTGTGTGTGTGTGTGTGTGTGTGTGTGTGTGATCGTCTTAGGGTTGTCAAGGGGATGCTGGTGATGGAGATGAGACCCTGGAGATGAACCAACTAATGCCATCCCTATTACTGCAAAGGGAATTGATGATGCTGGCTGGGTTCTGCGTGGCGTGAGGGTTTCGTTAGTGTGCGGGGGTGTGGGTGTGACTGTTGGGGTACTCACTCACCGATTGGGGTAGAAGGAACCTTGTGCCCTTCAGTGTCATATCAGGTATCAGGGCACCTCTCCTCCCGAAATTGATCTCCCCTTTTTGGCCACTCCACTGTACTCTTTTCAGGGGCAGTAAGTAGCGGGCTTTTTTTCATTATTGTTTTCTTTTTTACGCCCTTGAATTGTCCCCTTTGCTGTAAAAAGAGAGAGAGAGAGAGAGAGAGAGAGAGAGAGAGAGATCGCACTTGGGTTTCGTGATATTCCTGCTGGGTCCCTTGTGCGGTAAGTTCACATCCACTGTTATCCCCTCCACTTCCTTCACCTCGATATTCGCTGAAGTAGAAATGCAAAATCTTAGAGGATGTAAGTATGGTAAAGGTTCTTGAAAGGGTGTGACTGGATAAGGGTGTTTGACTGTGGGATTCTGTGACTGTAAGACTGGCTAAGTTGGGTGCTGTGTGATGTATAAGACTGTTCAGGGCTGTTAGGTTGTTAGATAGTGTGTAATGTGTTTGGTTGTGGTTGTTAGATGCTGTGTGGTTGGCTGTTATATTATGAATGGTTGGTTATTGCCTGACTTCATTTCTTTGGTGTTGGGTTTATAGACTGGCTGGTAAATGCGGTGTGGTAGGCTATCGACTGTGGCCGTTCGATGTTTAATGTTGTTATTGAATGTGGCTGTTAGGTTCTGTGTGGTAGGTTACAGACATGAGGCGTGAAACGTTTGTGTGTGTCTGTGTGATGTCGGTGTAACGTTCGTGTATGCCTCGTCAGTAACCTAAGTCTGGTATTACGAGACACTTTCCCTTCTCACATCAGCTACTTCTAAAGGTCAAAGGGGGATATCAATCAAGTTTTAATGAGTGTTTTTTAGGCTCAGGGTACAGAAGAAGTGTCAAACTACCACCAGGGTCATAAAACTACTACTGGAAATGCCCACAACTCCTGCGAAAGCCTTGTCAAATAGGTGTTCTTGGGCGGCGAAATGTCTCATAATACAGGTTCTAATGAGTGTTTTTAGGCTCAGGGTACAGAAGAAGGGTCAAACTACCACCAGGGTCATAAAACTACTACTGGAAATGCCCACAACCCCTGCGAAAGCCTTGTCAAATAGCACCCTAAGTCTCTGGGTGCTGGATATTTCGCGGCCGTTAGTCAGCTGGTGTTTGAGTGATTAGTGTGTGAAGTAGCATTAAGTTTTGCCTTTCAGCCCTAGTGTGGGAACTCCGATAGGCGGCCGGCTGGTGGGATGAGAGCGGCTGTCGTTAAGGGCGCGTTGGTGCTTCTTCTTCTTCTTCTTCTTCCTCTTCTTCTTCTTCTTCCTCTTCTTTTTCTTCTTCTGCTTCTGCTTCTGCTTCTGCTTCTTCTTCTTCTTCTTCTTCTTTTTCTTCTTCTTCTTCTTCTGCTTCTGCTTCTTCCTCCTCCTCTTCTTCTTCTTCTTCTTCTTCTTCTTCTTCTTCTTCTTCTTCTTCTTCTTCTTCTTCTTCTTCTTCTTCTTCTTCTTCTTCTTCTTCTTCCTCCTCCTCTTCTTCTTCTGCTTCTTCTTCTTCTTCTTCTTCTTCTTTTTCTTCTTCTTCTTCTTCTTCTTCTTCTTCTTCTTCCTCCTCTGCTTCTTCTTTCTTTTTTCTGTTTTTGTTTTTGTGTTTACTTGGATTCCTGTTCTTCTCGTTTTTTCCTCTTCCTCTTCTTCCTTCATTCTTTCTTCTTCTTCTACTTCTCTTTTTTTTTCATTTTCTTTTTATTTCTTTTACTTTTATGCCTGTTTTTGCTCTTGTTCTTGTTGTTGTTTTCCTCTTCCTTTTTTTACTTCTTCTTCTTCTTCTTCTTCTTCTTTGTTGACTGGTGT
This sequence comes from Eriocheir sinensis, assembly GCF_024679095.1. Taxonomy (NCBI): domain Eukaryota; kingdom Metazoa; phylum Arthropoda; class Malacostraca; order Decapoda; family Varunidae; genus Eriocheir; species Eriocheir sinensis. Next base: position 10,271,739 of record NC_066573.1, on the reverse strand, counting down.
TCCCTTTGATGTGGTTAAGTGGTTATTTGCTGTTGCTGCACACACACACACACACACACACAAACACACACACCTCTTTCCGCTCCGTGCATGTGTGTGTGTGTGTGTGTGTGTGTGTGTGTGTGTGTGTGTGTGTGTGTGAGAGTGTATTATGGATTATTTCTATACTACTACTACTACTACTACTACTACTACTACTACTACTACTACTACTATCATGCTATCGTTATCATCATCATCATTACCTCTCAGTCTTTCTTGTGTTTGTTACCTTGTATTGATATCTACACTACCACGAATAATAATAATAATAATAATAATAATAATAATAATAATAATAATAATAATCTCGTCTCGTCCCCACCAAGGCTGGACAATAGGGACAGAAGACATTAGCCCTGAAGCCGCTCCTCCTCCTCCTCCTCCTCCTCCAACAGTGGCGCCACCTCTCCTTTAAAGCTACTCCGAAGGCCTCGAGAGGGTAGTGAGGGGAAGGGAGAGGAGGAGGGGGAGGAGAAGGATTGATGGAGTGAGAGGGGGAAGACGAGGGGAGAGGAGAAGAGTGGAGGGGAGGGAGGTTGGTGACGTAATGGAAAGAGGAAGGGGAAGAGAAGAGGGAAGAAAGGGGAGGGAGGAAGAATTATGAGTGAGAGTGATAGAGGGGAAGGGAGAGGTGAGGAAGAGGGAAGGTGGGAGAAAGAAGAGGAGAGGAAAAGGCAGAAGGGAGTAGAGAGGAGAGTTGAAGGAAAGAGGGAAGGGGAGGGGAGAGGGAGAGGGAGAGGAAAGAGAGGGGAGATAATTTTGGTATTTATGTCACCTGAGTAATTTATGACTTCTGCGGGGGAAGGTCAAGCCAGGTCATTGTGTTAGGTAAGTTCTGGGTAAGGGGTTGTAGTAGCAGTAGTAGTAGTAGTAGTAGTAGTAGTAGTAGTAGTAGTAGTAGTAAGTATTGTTGTTGTTATTGTTATGGTGGTTCCTGTTGTTGTTTTGATGGTTCGGGGAAGGCATTAAATTTCCACCTTCCACACTCTTATATATTGCTTTGTTGTCAACTGTCGCCGTTCAATTGACCTATCAGTATTTTTTTTTTAATTCTGTATAGCTGCGTGGGGTGGTTCGTGTGTGTGTGTGTGTGTGTGTGTGTGTGTGTGTGTGTGTGTGTGTGTGTGTGTGTGTGTGTGTGTGTGTGTGGTAAAGGTTTATGGTATTATTTTGGCGCGGTTCCCCCGGTGGCTCACGCTGCCCAAGGGGAAAAAAAGGTAAAAATAATTGACATGGAAAAAATAGATGAAAAGAAAGTTGAAAAAATATAAGTGTAATGGGATTGTTGTTTTTATTCGTTGCTGAAATCTATCTTTAATTCTTCTTCAACTACTACTTCTACTACTACTACTACTACTACTACTACTACTACTGCTGCTGCTGCTGCTGCTGCTGACTACTACTACTACTACTACTACTACTACTACTACTACTACTACAATAACAACAGCAGCTACTACTACTACTACAACTACTACTACTACTACTACTACTACTACTACTACTACTACTACTACTACTACAACTAAAACAACAACAACAGCATCGAATACAACTACTACTTTTACTACTACTACTACTACTACTACTACTACTACTACTACTACTACTACTTTCTAAAGATGATCAAGTAGAGTTCCGGTGGGCAGCATGAGTCAACAAAGAATGGCCCCACTCTAAAACACTTGCCCGCGCCACTAACGGGCCGGGGCCGACCAAAACAGGCCCCATCAAGGAAGCCTACCGGAGATATAG
>NC_066573.1:10257442-10264942 GCF_024679095.1 Eriocheir sinensis | reverse complement strand
TATTTATTTATTTTCATTTATTAATTTATTTTTATTTTTATATTGGTAGATAGATATTTATTTATTGATTTTGTTTTTGCTGTTTACAATTTTGGCAGGGTAGTGTACAAATGTCTCAGAAGAGGAATTTTTTGGATGGGATTGTTTAAAAGTAAGTCGTTTTTTATTTATTTATTTATTTTTTTTCCCTGTTTTAGAATAGCAGTGCATTTGATTGGTTTTCTCGCGGGTGTCTTTATTGCTAACCTAACGTGGGTTTGTAACAAAGAAAACGAGCTCGCTAATCCTCGTTGGCGTGCTTTTCTGCAGGCTTTAAAAACCCTGCATTTCTGAAGACATTGTTGTGGCTTCGAGACCAACGTGTAGGTCACCATTTATTTAACTTTTTGCGGTCTTGAAAGTTTACGGTAAGCATAATATCAAAGCTTACACTGGCGATAGTTACTTAGGAGTTAAAAAAAAATATCAAAGCTTAAACTGGCGATACTTACTTAGGAGTTAGAAAAATATCAAAGCTTACACTGGCGATAGTTACTTAGGAGCTAACTTTAACCCCACGATATAATCACAGTACGTTATTAATAGTTATATATTATTGCTTTTGATTTTTGAGCACTGAAAATACACATATACAAGGGGAAGAAAGATGAAGAGAGAAGGAACGCTATTTATCGAACAGAGGCAAGATTTGTAGCCGTGATGCGAAACAGTTGACGTAAAAAACGGTCCGAAAAGAACATTTGAAAGGAGAAAGACAGCAAAATTTGAACGGAGAAAGACTGCAAAATTTGAACGGAGAAAGACAGCAAAATTTGAACGGAGGAAGACTGCAAAATTTGAACGGAGGAAGACAGCAAAATTTGAAAGGAGGAAGACAGCAAAATTTGAAAGGAGGAAGACTGCAAAATTTGAAAGGAGGAAGACAGCAAAATTTGAAAGGAGAAAGACAGCAAAATTTGAAAGGAGGAAGACAAAAAATGAAAGGAGGAAAAGACAAAAAAATTGAAAAGAGGAGACAGAAAAATTTGAAAGGAGGAAGAAGGCAAAATGGACTTGAGGAAGACTGCAAAATTTGAAAGGAGGAAGACAGCAAAAAGAAGGAAAAGGAGAAAGTGAGGGAAGAAAGGAGGAAGACTGCAAAATTTGAAAGGAGGAAGACAGCAAAAAACGAATTACACACACACACACACACACACACACACACACACACACACACACACACACACACACACACACACACACACACTCTCTCTCTCTCTCTCATTCTTGTTCTGCCTTTCCCTGCACTTTGTCTATCCTTTGGAAGCCACTTGAGGCACATGTAAAACTAATCGAGGAACACTTTGAGCCTTCTGTTACACCTCTGTGACCCTGACGTCGCCTACCTTTTAGCATTTACAAGGGCAATCTAAGAGCAAAACTTCATGTCGAAACTCATTTTTAAGTCGGGGGCAACAAATTTTAACGAGGCTTTTCCTTTGGTGGTGTTAACTCCGCCTCAAGGAGTTTAATGAATAAGGATCCTTGGTATTTATAACCTTTTGGTCCTCGGCAACGTTTCATTCCCGTCGTCTAATTGCCACATCAAACCTGGACAGCCTCCCTCGCGTCTCTTTCGTCTTGTGTCCATGGCTCGTGTGATGACTGACTGACTGGTTGGCCTCGTAAGGGAAGGGATTTAGATGATATATTGTCCTTTTAGTTCTCAGCAACCTTCCATTCCTGTCTCTTTATTGCCACATCAAACCTGGACAGCCTCACTCGCGTCTCTTTCGTCTTGTGTCCATGGCTCGTGTGATGACTGACTGACTGCTTGGCCTCGTAACGGAAAGGATTTAGATGATATATTGTCCTTTTAGTTCTCAGCGACCTTTCATTCCTGTCTCCCTGTTGTCACATGAAACCTGGAAAGCCTCACTCACATTTCCCTCCGTCTCATCTTGGTGGTTTGTGTGATGACTGACTGACTTGCTTGCGTCTTGATGGGAGGGATTTCGTTGATGATGTATTGCCCTTTCAATCCTCAGCAACCTTTCATTCCTGTCTCTTTAGTGTCACATCAAACCTGGACAGCCTCACTCGCGTATTCCTTTCGTCTTGTAGTGGTGGAGTAGAGATTCGTGTGGAGGTTGACTGACTGGTTGACGTCGTGATGGGAGGGGTTTAGTGAATGGTGTCTTGTCACGGTAAGATACTATAAAAGCTTCATCTGCTGGTTAGGAGGATGTGATCTCCCTCTGTGTTTTTTTTACAACAAAGGAGACAGCTCAAGGGCACAATAAAAAGTAAACAATAATAAAAAAAGCCCGCTATAAAAAAACCCGCTATAAAATAAAATAAAAAAGCCCGCTACCTGTGCGTGATAGTTGTCTGGCTGGCTGGCACGTGGAGGAAGAGAGACTTAGCTCATGGTTTGATGGCAAGGTAGTGCGGGAGGTATTTTGAAAGTCGTGATTGTGGCGTTTTAGGGTCGGATTACGAGACATTTCGCCGCCCAAGAACACATATTTGACAAGGCTTTCATAGGAGTTGTGGGCATTTCCAGGGGTAGTTTTATGACCCTGGTGGTAGTGTGAGTCTTCTTCTGTACCGTGAACCTGAAGAAACACCCATTGGAACCCGACTGACCCCCTCTTTGACCTTTAGAAATGGCTGATGTGGGAAGCGAGTGTCTTGTAATACCAAACTTAGCGTCTTACTAATTGGTGTTGAGGAAGTTGCTTTGTGAGTCTCTCCATTTGACTGGCTTACTCTCCCTCTCGTCTCTTTGTGGTTTTCCTGTGTTTTACCATTGTGTAGTGATGTTATGTTGTCTCTCTCTCTCTCTCTCTCTCTCTCTCTCTCTCTCTCTCTCTCTCTCTCTCTCTCTTGTTACTGAAGGTGTAAAACCCACCCAATCATCTACTACTACTACTACTACTACTACTACTACTACTACTACTACTACTACTACTACTACTACTACCACCACCACCACCACTACTACTACTACTACTACTACTACTACTACTACTACTACTACTACTACTACTACCACAACTTTTTTATACCATCACTTATACATAATGCGGACTGATAAATTCTAAGGGAAACTTCCTCCAAATTTATATTAACTGTCTCGATCAAAGAAAACGGTGTCATGTCCATCGATCCTAAACTAAACTAATTTATCGCCATTATCTGCTCCCTCCTCCCCCCTCCTTTCCTCCTCTTCCTCTCCCTCCCTCCACCTTGCCCAGCGTTTTTCCCTCCGCCTTGCCTCCTCTTTATCTCCATGGCGTTCCCAGCTGTCTGTCTTTTTTTTTTTTCCTCCCCTCGCTGATTCTTCTCTCCCTCCTCCTCCTCTCTCTCTCCCTCTTTCTTTTTTTTGCCCTGTTTGTTCCTTTGTTTATCGGCCGTGTCAAGGACTGGATTCACGTGTTCTGTATTGTTTTGTTTGTTTTTGCTTGGCTTTCTTTAATTTGTGTGTTTGTTTTGATTTTATTTTGCGACGTTTCAGACTTTCAATAAATTTCTTATTAGTTTTGTTTTGTTTTTTGTTTCATTGTGTTCTTCCTCCTCCTCCTTCTCCTCCTCCTCCTCCTCCTCCTCCTCCTCCTCAACCGCATCATTATAATCATCGTCATCACCATTATCATCATATTTCCATTTATTTCCGTTCATTCGTTTTTTTTTATCTTTCTTCTTCCTCCTCCTGCTCCTCCTCCTCCTCCTCCGCCTTATCATCATCAAAACGTTGCTATCTATTTCTCCGTTTCTTATTCATTTTGTTTTTCTTTTCATCTTCCTGTTCCTCCTCCTCCTCCTCATCACCACCACCACCACCACCACCACTACCACCACCACTACCACTATTAATGTTGCTCTTACTACGCCAGCCACTTAGCTATACACCTTTATAATTCACCTGTGCGTTCATTCATACCTGGTGGTGTATTTTCGAGACTCCACAAACAGAGCACACGTGTCATGGGGGTCGGGCGAGGCGGCTGTTCCACGAAGCTTCTAAAAGGATTGATTGGCTTTTTTATCGTTTTAGACCAACTTATTTTGCTTTCTTCTTTATTTCCTCTCTTTCTTTCTTTATTTATTTATTTATTTATTGCCTCTTTTTTTTCTTTTTCTGAACTTTGCTTTCTTTTCTTCTTTTTTTTCTGTAATTAACTTTCATTCCTTTTTTTTTCCTTGACTTCTTCGTTATTTTTCTTCCTTTCTTTACTGTACTTAACTTTCTTCCTTTTCTCTTTCTTTCTTTATATAATTTACTTTCTTCCTTTCCTCTTTCTTCTTTCTTTAATTTGATTCGCTTTACTTATTTATTTCTTTATCATCTTTTTGTTTACTTAATTTTTTTTGTCTCCGCCTTTCCTCTTATTTCTTTTCCTTCTTTCTGACATCACCGTACCTCACCTTTTCTCCTTCCTTTCATTACTTGACTTTCATCTTCTTTCCTCTTCTTTCTTTCTTTACTATCAGCTTCAGCGTCTGTGTTCATCTATTGAGTCTATTCGAAGCGCCTTTTTGCTTGGGTTCTACTGTTCATTATTTTTGACTCTTCGACTTGTCCGCTGTACCGTCAAATAATGTCCCGTGGGGCTCCAGGGGGGGAAGGGAGAGCATGAGCGGGTCTGGTATCATTCGTGTATCGACTGACTGACCACCGCGTATGCAAGATTCAATGCTCGGCTGGCAGTATTTGATTGCTTTTGTTACGGTTTTCTCTCTCTCTCTCTCTCTCTCTCTCTCTCTCTCTCTCTCTCTCTCTGTCTGTCTTTTCCTCCCTCTTTGTTATCAGTCATCTTAAGAGAGAGTGAGATAGAGAGAGAGAGGGAGCAATAGCCGTAGGTGAATCACTCATTATTGCCCAGGAGATAACGTAGAGAGATAGCTGGAGATATGGTACTTAGCAGTTAACACACACACACACACACACACACACACACACACACTGACAGGGCACAGAGTGAGTTAGTGTCGCGCTTGCTTGTCTGTGGATTAGTATGCGTTTCCCTTCCTCCTCCTCCACCTCTTCTTCGTCCTCCTCCTCCTCCTCTTCTTCGTCTCTCCTCCTCCTCCTCCTCCTCCTGAGTGTGTCCCTGCGCGCCCTCCCGTCACCTCGCCCCGGGCCGCCCCTTGACGTGTGTTTGTGAATAGAGCCACACACGCACGCCCTCCGAGTGTGTGTGTGTGTGTGTGTGCCCCGGGGGAGGGAGGGGCGGACATGGCTCGTGTTGGGCAAAGGAGGCAGGACGGTGAGCAGGAGAAGAGCCATGAGGAGGTGCAGTGGATAGTTGGCGGAACCACCACAACCACTACCACCACCACCACAACAACAACAACGATAACAACACCTACTACTATCACCACCACCACCACCACCACCACCAGACAAAGGCCGCTGTCCCTGGTGTTCCTGAGCTGCGTCTCGCCCCAGCACGTACCGAAGGGCAGAGTGACGGGGCAGAGGACGGAGAGGAGGAACTCGGAGGGGAACTGTCTGGAAGGGGAGGAGAGGGGCGGAGTGACGGGGAAAGGGGCGGAGCGGAGGGAACGGAGCCGCAGTGTATCGGGGTCCCGCCTTCTGTTAGCTTTGAAGAGACGAACGAGATCTGGTGTTGCTGAAGGAGGAGGAGGAGGAGGAGGAGGAGGCAGCCCATCAAACAACACCAGTTCATTCCCTCACCTCCACCCCACCTCCCCTCTCACCTCCGCCAGCGTCACCACCCCTATCCCCGCAGCCAGACAGCACACCTCCCCCGGGGCACATGTCCTGAGTGTCAGCCCCCCCGCCCCCACCGAGCCCTCACGAGCGCCCCGCCGCCGCCCCAGGGTCAGATCTCTTGTCGCTCGGCCGCGTACGTGGAGTGACGCCGCCCAGAGCCTCCACTATGTCACGACCCCGCCCTCGCCGACCCTCAAGACAGGCAGACTGGAGGGGCGCCCGTGTTCCTGGGGGGATGGGAAGGGCGCCGCGGCAGCCCCACCCGGCACCCCTGATTCCCCGTGGCCCCCCGAGGAGTGGCGTTCCCTCCCTTCCCCCTACAACGGTTTCCTGTCCTCCCTCTTCCATAGTCTGTCCCTCCGCCAACCCGCGTCGCCTGGCTCACCGCACGAGTCCTTTGGTAAACTATATTTCATTATCTCACACTCGTCCGTTTCATCCTCCTCCTGCTCCACATATCCCTCTGTCACTCCTATATAATACCCAGAGAGAGAGAGAGAGAGAGAGAGAGAGAGAGAGAATGGGGGGTAATGGATGTTGCTTTTAAGGGGCAGGAGGTGTATTTGTTATCGATTAATGGTTTCTGATAACAGCGCGGAGTAATAAGAGACCGCGGAATGAGTGACCCCCGGATGTGAGGGAAAGGAGAGGAGAGGAAGAGGGGGGAGAGGGAGGGAAAGGAAGAGCGGGAGAACCAATATGGGAAGGGGAGAGGGAAGGAAGATGGCTTTTAGAGGTAATGGGAAAGGAGGGAGGGAGAGTACTGAGAGGAATGAGGAGGAGGAGAGGAGAGCCAATAAGGGAAGGTATAGGAAGATAGATTTAAGAGGTACTAGGTAGGGAGTAAGGAAGATGGCTTTTAGAGGTAATGGGAAGGGAGGGAGAGAGAGTACTGAGGATAGCCAATAAGAGAAGGTATAGGAAGATAAATTTAAGAGGTAAGAAGCAGGGAGTAAGGAAGGATAGAGAGAAAAGCAATGAGATAATGGAAGAGAAAGGGGAGATGGGACGTAAAATAAGAGGAATGAAAGGTAGGATAAGAAGGATAATAAAGGCAGGATAAGAGAGTGAAATAAGGAGTTAAGGAAGAGTGAGAAGGGAAGAATGAAGGCAGGATGAAAGGAAGAAATAAATAGAAAAAGGGAAACTGTGGAGACATAAAGAGAGGGCGATAAAAGAGAAGCAAGGAGAATATGGAGGAAGGAAGGAAGGCTGAGAAGGAGAGACGAGTAAAAATTGATGAAAAGAAGCAATGCGAAAAGGGAAAGTGGAAAAGAGAAGGAAGGAGAGGAAAAGGAGGGTTAGACTAAGAAGGAGAAGCAAGGAGGAGGTTAAGGATAAGTTGAAAAGGATAAGTCGAAGGAGGAGGAGGCAGCGAACTCTGTCCATTTGGGAATCACTTGGGTGGAGAGTTATTTTGCCAGGCTCTGATCATCGTTCCCCGCAGCTGAGGCCGTGTGTGTGTGTGTGTGTGTGTGTGTGTGTGTGTGTGTGTGTGTGTGTGTGTGTGTGTGTGTGTGTGTGTGTGTCTGCATTGAGTGATTAAAGGACGATAGGAAAAAGAAATACAACCAGATGCGCTTCCTCAGATGTTGGAATTAAACACACACACACACACACACACACACACACACACACACACACACACACCAAACTTGTCAGACTCATCTTGAAATGTTTGAATAGAGCACACACACACACACACACACACACACACACACACACACACACACACACACCAAACTTGTCAGAGTCATCTTGAAATGTTTGAATTGAGC